>NC_060049.1:6381526-6689368 GCF_905333055.1 Maniola jurtina | reverse complement strand
GCAAGTACAAGGCGGATCTCTTCTTCTGTAACGTCAAACTTTTGCATACTTTTTCGAATTTTCAACAAACAAATCAATAATTTCTTGGTCATAGAATAATTCAAACCATGGCACAGGCGACATATTAATTTCTAAAAACTCAGGCCGATTCCATTCTCTTCTTTGATGTTCCCGTAAATCTACTTTCTTTATACTTCTTTTCTTTTTACTGTAACCTTCTTTTTTCTTATTTGCTTATGCGTTGTGGAAGTCGATGCAATATCCGACAGAGGCACGTCATCTTCGCTGGAATCTTCTTGTCCCATTATTTCCGACTGTAACCCTGTTCCTGACCTCCGTACGCATTGAAGTTGCGCCTTAGCACGAAGTTGGTTGCCTGTTAGATGATCCAAATCTTCCACAAGCGCATCTTCATCATCACTATCAGCATCACTCAACATATGGTTACTAGGAGGGCATGTGTAGACAGTAGCTTCTGTTAATATTTGTCTTTTCTGATGTTACTTCTTACTTTGTTAATAATATAAACCACTTTATTACTTTATTCATCTTTATTCAATTAAAATATCTATCAACTCAAACTTACATTATTACATCGTACAGAGAACCATGAACAAGACTGAAGTGAGGCGACCACAGATTAATGAATGTCATTTTCTACATAGACTATCAATATGATAGTTGTACTCTATAATCAACAGCTTCGATTATAAGTATCATCTTCAATCTCCAATACATCAATTATCTGAGAGCTAACGACAACCTAAAAAACCAGACATATATTTTATAAATACAACATGTCAATACAACAACAACGTACCAGTAAACATAACAGTTGTAAATACTGTAATTAATGAAGGTATGCCGAGGTTCACTTGAAGAAGACTTGTGTTTTCCTCCTGTTTGCTTGGCAATCAAATCTGGATGGTATGCAGTTTGGTTTCATCCGAATTCGTTTAACAGAATCCATTATCTTATACTCTGTTTAATTTTCCATATCATTTTCCAGCTAAAATATGGAATATAATATTTATAAAGTTTTCAACTCAATACATATTATCATAGGTACATAATATAACCTATAAATACATTACAAAATATGCCATTTGTTTTGTAATATTAACATGAAGTTTTTTTTTATTTATTTAATAGTTAAGTTACCATTTATAACGCATACTTACATCAAAATGGTCTTTTTAGAAATACAGTCTAGTGTTTGTGGACAATGATTTTGGGCCTCTTCTTGCGAGTTTCAACCAAATGTTTCTCATTTTAATATCACTTGGCACTTGAATCCAAATTTTTTGTGGCGTTTTCACACTTGTATTATTGCATTCAGGCACAAGACACCAACCATAAACATTATAAACTCATTATTTTTACAAATCTTGTTACTTGGTCTTTTGCAGTCGCGTAATGTTACTAACGGAGTTACGTCACGAGCCGAAACAGCATGGCGGCGAGCGTTTTTCAAAATCATAATAAAAAAAATAGTTTTTAAGGTATTTTTCGGTTTTATAAAATTGAAATAAAAATTCTACTGGTTCATTACGATCTCAGAAATAATTTTAAACAGTTTTCAAAAAAAGGTGTAATACCCTATTGAACAATTACTATTACATGGCAATTTTTTTTTCTGTATTTGTTAGTTTCGGTTTCTGGTAAACCATTAACAGTTTTATTGTTCATCCTATGATTTCGATTATAATTATTATGATAGTATGACCTACCTCCGTATGAACGGCCGCGGGACGAAGCCTGCTGCTGGTGTTGGTTGCGAGGCCCGATCCATCCACCGCGCAGCCCGTTATTGTTATAAACTGCTCCTCGCTGTCCTGCCGTAAAATTCTGCCTGAAACCTTTATTATTATGGTAAAAACTTCGCCAAATCTTGCGGATGAAGACAGTTCTTCATCTTGTGCCGCCTGAATCGCCTCCTTGAGGGAACTGAAATTTCTTGACGCTATTATAACCTTCGGTTTCGCAAGCCATCGGCAATTTTTTTATCGCATACTGTTCATTTATTGGTTTGAGAACATTGTAAAATTCGCTATTCCCTTTGGCCTGTGACACCGTAAGGTTCACGAACAGGTCAGATATTTGCCTACCGTAATATTTTATTGACAATTCATTCTGCCTAATTGTGTTAAGTTTTGTCTGGATTCTGGATAGCCGTTGCAGACTTTTGAGGTAATAAAACCCTTTTCATGCTACTCACTAACTCATCCACGCTTGAGTAGTGGGGGACAGTTCTAATTTTGCAGATTGGGATAATCTACTTTTTACCACAAAATTAACCAATTGTTTTTTGCACCCTGGTGTTGTTAGTATAGAATTATAAAACTCAATCCCATCAATTAGCTGCTTGGTATTAGCGGCTAATACGGCTCATGACTGATGAGGAGGCTAATAATTAGCCTCCTCATCAGTCATGAGTGGCAATAAATTTAACGCAACTTTAATATCGAAAATAGCCATTGTTACACTATTTTTCCTTTACACACTTAACACAGCTCAATTGAACGTAGTTAAGCAGAAAGGTTCCAGTCCACATCAAACTAGTTTTGAGATATTTTTTCATGAATGCGGTAGAGTTCAGCTGCCGATTTAATGGCAGATGAAGGGTATTTTCTTGTATTTTAATATTTGAATTATGGAATTAGGCTTACTTCAATATTACATGAGATATTATAGAAAATGTGGGGTTGGATCCTTTTTGATAATTGGCACTTTCAATAGTAATTGTAAATTAATATATTTCTCAGAAAGGTACCAACTAACGGAATCGTTCAAAAAAGCCTTTTTATTATAAAATATAGCAAGCAGAAATAAAAATAAATGTGTTTTTCAATAAACTTTATTAAAATAAAAAAACATGAGATCAAATTATAGCCACTTAAATATAGGTACTTATTAATAAAATTATTTCTTCTTTAACTTAGGCACTTTTAAATTTCGTTATAGGTCTAACTATCGATTTCAAATTCGTGTTCAATAGGAAAATCAGGATGTCCTCCAAACCCCTCCAAATCATCCATGATATTTTCGTCTCCCTGTAAAGCCTTATAGAAACTTAAGCAGTCTTTTGGAATTAGATGAAACATAGATTTTAAGTCATCTAGTTTAGGTTGTGCTATTTTTTTGCCACTAGGCCACAAAACGGTCATGTCTTTATGTGTCATATCAAGGGATTTTCCTTTTATTTTCTTTTCTATGTTCAGTTCTTGATATATGTCATCATGTATATCCTGTTTCATATAAACAATATACATATGTTCCTTTTTTATCAAAATTTCTTTAGTTCAGGCAGACTAACAACATCTTCTTCCTCGTCCTGACTTCCATGTCTTCCTGCTGCAGCGAGCAGCTGCAACTGCAGCTGGAGATTCTCAAGAGATGTCATTACGAATGACCGGAACTCCTGAAATTGCGCGCTGATATTGGACGAGGGACTTGTTGCTGGGATGGAAGTCCTAACCTCCTTCTGGAACTCATCCATACGAGTAAGGCAGCAAGTTCTTCAATAGACTTCTAGAGTAGATCCATGATGGCAGTGAAATTTCGAATATAAAAAGTTATAGCTATTCAGTGATGTGGTTGTGAAAAATATGTGATTTTGAGTTGTAGTTCAGAAAAGTGAATTATTGGTATAATGCTGGCGTATATATTTATGTATTCACAGGTACATTTTTATTATTGATTTAAATAAATGATAATATGAATTTAATAAAACGATAAAAATAAGCAAACAATTAAGACACGTCAACACACTTTCACTCCTACCCGCATTGGTAAGTAGTTTATATTCCCTCTTCTATTTTGAAAATAAAAAACGATTTTATAAAAAAAAGTATTAAAGTAGCTAGGTAATAAAAAAAATGTCAGGATCTACAGTCTATGCAGCTTTGGCCACCCTATTTCTTTATGGTTGGTTAGTTTCGGGAATACCATGAATTTGTCTTAGCCGTAGAGAGAATCGATCACTATTCGTAATCAAGTCACTATTTGCTAGTTATCGATAAACAGCGTGCCGAACTACCACATCCCTAATTTAGATGCGAACAAAATCGCTGAATGCCGTGCCCCGGGCGCCACCGTCGGCGTATGCCGACAGAAAATGACACAACCGTAGTGAATAGTGCTGTCCAAACGTGTTTGGTGTTAGTTTATTATCTCATTGATTTCTTGGTTCCTTATGCCGGTTTTCCACCGCGAAAGGGTAATGAGCGGGAAATGGTTAGGTGGGACGGACTCCGTTTATATAAAATAGATTTGCGTTGCCACGAACACAGAGTTTTGTGTTTTGTTTCCCACTGCAAAAGGAGAGAAATGAGCGGAGCGAGCTGAACGGAAAATGAGGAACCAGTCAATTTCCACAGAGAGCGATTTCAGTTGGTGTTTTAAACTGGTTGCTGCGGTCCATGTAGCTTCTTTTTTATCTATATTTCGGTATTCATTGCTTGATAGGTTCCATAAACATGGATGTTGTCGTACAGCTTCCATAAATCGCTCCATTTCAAAACAACACGTGTTTTCCACACACTACAAAATGCGCGGCGCTCAACACCGGCGGTGGGTGGGGCAGGGAAAGGAGCGCGGGGTAAGGAAACTGCAAACGAGTCCGTTTCAAACTAGTTGCCGAGACCTTGACGTAGCGGACTCTTTTTACTCGTTCGATCCGCCCCTCTCACCTCTTTCTCTGTGGAAACGCTGCCATGTAATCTGTCGTTGCGAGTCACCGTAATGACTCCGCTCCGCTGCCTAAAACTGAGCGAGTTCATTTCAACTCTTTCGGCTCGCTCAATCCTTTCCGCTCGACTATTTATTGGTGGAAACACAAGTATGCAGTTTACTCTTGCGAGTTGAACGGAGTCCTTAATGGGTCCGCTCCGCTCGCGGTGGAAAACCGGCTTTATTGTTAAAAACTAGTAACAGCTGCATTGAAATGGTTTCTTCAATAAAGCCGGGGCTCGACCGCGAAATGAGCGGACAAAGATGAGCTGACAGAGTTTTTGGAAGCGAGAAATAGCTTAAATGAAAATAATGAGCTAGGCTCGACCTAAAAATAGTTGCCAGCGGTGTTAGTGTTGTGACGCCTTCGATACAGAACGGTTGTGTTAAAATGTATGAAGACTCGAGCTCAGAAGATGATTTTAAGACTAATTATGCAAAAAAAAGGATTTTAGTGGCCTGGTACCATGAAAGAAAACGTCGACAACCACCAAGATATTGGTTAAGTAGTCACATTGCAACTCGGCTCGTTACTGGGGAATTTCATACTCTATTTAACGATTTAGACGATGAAAATTTTAAAAATATTACCGTCTGAATAGGCTACAATTCCATGAACTATTGTCATTTATTCAAAGTGACATTATGAAGCAGGACACTAATTATCGTAATGCAATTACTCCAGCAGAAAGACTTGCAGTAACTTTAAGGTATGTATTGAAAAACAATATTTTAAGATTAGTTTTTATTACAAAGCATTTATTAAAAAAGAAAAAGGAAATAACTATTGTGGTGTTTGCGGTGGTGGGATGCACTGGTTATCAAAATACTTGTCGGATCTTCTGCATCGAAACGTCTCCGTGCGTGGCTCGACATGTGAATGAACGACATGTTAAGCAAAAGGCGGAACCAAAGAGAAGAAGGAATTGTCATAAACAACTGACATTGGTGTTGGCCATAGATTATTAAGCCATACAAACGAGTACATATTTCAACAGTTGGCGCAGTGCTTTGTAGAAGATCAACATCGGTTTTATCAAACCATTCGGCGTCATCATTTCGCTCCCTACGCAGAGAATCTCCCTCAATCTACCCCCCGTCCACACACTGCTCTACTCGCGCATTAATCGCGACGCCGCCGCACTACGTCGCTTGCCTTTGCAACGCGATGGACGTCGAAACTGTGGCAGGGTGCGCGCTATTGCATACTTACCGACAAAATAGAGAGCGATGGGCGTGAAAGAGGGACATGCGAATAACGCAACCACACTACGTCTCTTGCCTGCGTTCCTCGCTCCTTCCCATGCCACACGAGCAGTGGTGTGGACGGGGTACTACAATGCTACAGTAAATAAAAACTACATGATTAATTTCTTAAAACAAGTACGTTTTTAATGCACATATTGAAAAATGATATTTAATAAACTAAACTAAATACATCATCATTTGTTTTGTATTGTTCATACAAACTTAATAAGCTAGGACAAGATTTATCTTCTAAATTACTTATCAACATTATCGCAGCCAAACATTTTCGATATCTAGTGCACGAGTGGATATATGTATATCGACATCTAGAGACTTGAACTAGGACTCCCAATATCCTACTAAGTAACATTACAAGTTTACTTTCCTGGTTTTGTACAGAATCAGTTAATATTACCTGTCGTCCTGCGCAAATCTTCCAAGATGCGACTTAGGAAGATTGCCGGTGCGGGAAGCATTTCATATAAGCTATGGGTCTGCGCGGTTGCGCGGTACGTTGGACTCTTGCGCCGTCAAGATGTGCTTGACGCCCGTAGCATCACTGAAGTCACCTAAGCCTTCTAAATGAGTCATATAATATCAAAAATGGCATTCTCCATTTTACTAACATTTGAAAAAAACATGAAAAACTTTTTTTGAATTATTATTTAGGCAAAATACTGAACATTTAGTAGAATATACTTCATAGCTACATTGATGACTGGTTTGAAGCAGTTTAAATAGAGGTACAGTGGAAATATTTATAGATAACGCTAAAAATCAAAAGGAGAAAGCTCATTATGTTACGCACTTTTGGAAACTGCCTGGTTTGAAAATAACTATGTTGGAGACTGCCCGTTTTAATACAGTTAACGCCATCTTGAAACCAAGCAATGAATGAGCAAGTTTAATCTTGATACTTTAGAAAGAAACTAGAATAATATCTAGGAATATTAAGGAAATGCATGAAATAGTACGTATAGTGTCTACTTATATAAAAATTATAAATGCCAAAGATTGTCTGTTATTTCAAGCAGCAAACGACCAGTGGATTGGCATGATTTGTAACTAGCTGTTATGAGCTGAAAAGTGACATCGGCTACTTTTTAACCCAGAAAATTGCATAGTTGCTACGGTAAAGACCGAAAGTGTAATCTGTTATTAGTTATTTATTACTTTTTCATGCGAAAATAGCTAAATGATTTTGATGAACTATAAACGTATTTTGTGAAATAACAAGTAGTCTAAGACCTTATCTTGGAATACTTGCATAAATAACTTACTTAACTTGGAATCACAGGATACTTTTTATCCCGACAAAGTTACCAATTTTATGGATTCGAAATACAGTTTGTTAGTTTGTCCTTTTTTCAAGCAGCAACTTTATAACTGTGGGGAAGTAGGCATTTAAAAACACCCGGATGAAGCCGCAGAGCTAGGTAATTTTATATTAAAACAACAAGATTAATTTCGTACCTTTAATAACTAAAATTATCAAACTCGTAAAATTGGCTCCTCGTTCTGAAATTCACATAAAACCTCATTTACATTTTCATGAGTTTCATTAGAATCTAAAGTTCCATCTTCTATATTTGCAGTCGCAACAATTAAAGATTTGTAGAATCCCAGTTCCTCATCTTCAGACCAATTTTCGCCGTAATGTTTTATTAATAAATGTTTTACATCTTTTATTTTATTTGTATTTACAAGCCCAGACGAACTAATTTCTTCAACAGTCATCGAATGAAAGTTTTTTTTTTTTTTTCTTATCCCTTTATAAATTCCCTCACGCACTTTATAAAACATATCTCCCTTCAACGCAATATCGACTCTACTCTTAGTTCTCTTTATATAAAACCTTTTACATTTTTGAAATTGAAAATGCCACTGACCGACGTCTCTAACACAAGTTTTCATAGCGCTTTTCCAATCATAAACTTTGAAGTCTACTCCTAATTTAATAACAGTACTGTAATTTTTTATTATGTTCAAATATTCTTTGGGATTTTTGATTATCTCTTGTTTTCGTAAGTCTTTTTCAATCATTCCAAACACGCGATCTGGCGGGATAAATGAGTGTCCTACCACAGGGAACACTATTTCAACGATTTTTACTGTTTCTGGGGCATAATTTGTAAGCCACTTAGCTACCATTGTTATCATTGACGAGTTTTTGTTTTGCCCACCGCAACCATCCGCTATTAAACGTACTGTTTTGATCCCCGTAAAATCAGTTGAGCAAAGTCGGTGAAATACAATTGAAGCTATTTCATTGGAGCCCTTTGCGAAAGTGTCTTCAGTCCAGCAGTAGGCAAAGGTATTTTCCTTTGAAAGTTTGGTCTTGGAACTACCTTGGATAACAGTACAGTTATAAAGATATATCTGCCTAGAATAATAAGTTGTTTGATCCGGAAGTTTAGGCATTGGACAATTTTCTTGACAATCAAAACAAAATGAAATCATGTCATCTTTTTCTTCGCGAACTAAATCAAAAAATGCCTTGGCTCGCAATTTGTGAACTCTTCTTTCTGTTATAATTCGGTTTCGTATAGATTATCTTTCTCAACTTTTAATAACTCATCATGCTGCAAACACGTCGAGCAGACGTCTGTTCGAGGAGAGCCGAAGCCCAAATTAAAATGAGTATTAAATATTTTTCGGAAATATGCCTTCTTCACTTTAAATTATTATTCTATGTTTGAGCGTCATACATACGCCACATTTTGTTAATGTTGAGTTCCGCTGGTAGATAAAATCTTTTTGTCTTACCGCGACAATAATGAGGCTCATCGCAATTGAAGCTACTTATAAATGTCCTTATAGCAGCAAGCTTTTCTCTAAACAGCAATTCTTTGCGATTACCACCGCGCCGTTCAGTCATTAAAGAACCAGTTTTAAAAAAATGTTTCATTATTGTCTGCACTCTTTGTTATTTGCAATATATTTAGAAATGCTATTTGACAAACAGGAACAATACACTTTTGACTTAAACTAAATATCTTAAATTTAGTCTGTAGCAATTTTCTTTGATTCGAGTTCGGTTGCCCTCTGCGTCTTTTTATTTTTTTTGGTTTGCAGTATTTTAAAATAAATGCATCTTGACTCCTTTTGTTGGGTTTTTCATAAAATATCTCGTGAAAATATTTGATGTCCCCCATAGATAACGAACCGCATTTAAAAGCATTCGTATTGTGTTGACAGACTGGACGCTCTGGTAAACCCTTGGAAGAATACCTACAAAATAACAAAATTTGATAAAACATACAAAAAGAGATAGTTATATTTCAAATACTAAAAATTGCAACTCAATAATAAGTCTTTTGAGTGAAAAGTGAAAAGTAAGGAAGAATTATGACGCCTTAAAACATTGAATGTTTTAAGTCAATTAACTTCTCCTAGTAACATATTTATTTATTTTGTATATGAAAATAAAGTGACTAAATAAATCAAATTTACGTACACTTTAAAAAGAAAAACAAATGCCAACCAGTATAACTATGTTACTTTGATATTCAAACTTAAAATTATTAATTACAAGTATCAAAAGTGTGTGAACGCTGCATACAAACCTTGCCCGTTTCTTCATGTTTACAGTCCAATTATCTGGATCCCTCTGCCGTTTTCTTGACTGTCTAGGTAGACAAGGTGTTACCCTATGCTCCATAGTTTAAAATAAACACAAGTTTTACTTTATTTACTTAGATTAACTCAATAAAATCTTTAAAAAACCACGAGCTTTGCTGTGAGTCGACGCCAATTCCATACTAAATACTGCGCTCTGATTGGTTGAAGTGGAGACTGCCAAGTTTAAAATGACCACTCTAGGAGAATGCCGGTGTTGAAAGTAACTATAAATTTCCACGTGGGTTTTGATAGGGAGAATGCCGTTTCTGTAAAACTCCTAATACTCAAGATAGAGGATAAGATAATAGACAATATTTTTGCATAGATAACTTTTTTTTTTTCGAAATGTGGAGATTGCCGTTTTTGATACTATACGACTCAAATACTCGGCTGCTCCGGTTGCTATCTTCAAACCTCCGTAACCTTTAACAAAATGGATCAACCGCTCCTGGTCCATAGACGCCGTGCCATGGCGTTGCGCTAACAGCGCGATTTTGTACCAGTAAAAGACGGTATGATAGTAGGCGTGGAGGGATGCTGGAATCGCTTTCGCATATGCCTTGTCCACATCTGAGATAGCTTTGTATTCTAACTCTACAAGATCAACAAAGCCCGCAGCGTCGGCCTCGAATTCCTTAGCGGCATCTTCGTTACTGACGCCGGTCTCTCCGTCAAGGATGAAGGAGTCTTTCCAAAGCGGATCGTTTGTCAAAGCACTTTCTGTTGTTGATAAATTTTTAGGTTGTGGTAGTTTTGACTTATCGATCTTATTAAATGGCCTCGGATATGGTTTCTTCTTCTTTGGTGGTTCCTTGGGAGCAGGTGGTTTCGCTGGTGGTTCTGCGTTGGGCATAGATTTCGTATCATCATTAGAATTCGCCATTACGGCTAAGACCCTGTAATCCTGAATTTTCTTCTAAAGTGTATTTTATATTAGATTTTTTTTTCAAAAGATGGTAGAAACGAATTGAATAACTTATAAATTGGTGACTTATAAGTAAAAAGTGATGCCATCGATTACCCGGGCTTATTTTTGATGCTTCGGTAGAGCAGCGTTATAGATAAGGAGTTCATCAATAATTTCAGTTATTAATTTCTCTTGTTTTCGCTGGGAAGAATACTCTTATGATTCTTGGTAGTAAATTTTTTAAGCGGTTCAAGCTTTTGCACCACCATAAATATTTAGCGTAAAATATTCAGTAAATTTTTCGTACAGTTTTTCCAACGCTAACTCGTCATTTTTTTATTTTTATTTAAACAACTTTATTGTACAAGAATGCAAAGATAATAATAAATGATACACTTATACAAATACAAAGGGCGACCTTATCACTAGAGTGATCTTTCCCGGGTAACCCATAACTTGTCATTGTCAAGATTGAAAGAATAAAATATTTCGAGCGCCTCCGACCCTGTGAATTGCAGTAGGATTGCAACTTTTCTCCTGTAACTCATCTATTGGCATATTGTTGGAAGTAAGGTCTATTGGTGCTACGGCCATTGCTATCGGTCACATGCCTTAGACTTACTTAATGTTGATGGCGTGCCCTTATTTCTTGGCATTTCTTGTCGTTTTGTTGACATCTTCGTCCTGCAACATTTTTTTGACTCGTCTCACTTCTGAGACCATGTGTTGTAGTGGAATTTTCCAAATTTTCTTTTAAGCCACACGATGCTTTTGTATTAGTTAATTCGTGACAGCGTAAGACGTGGAGAGGCAAACGATATGACATGACATTATACATCACCGAAAGTGACGTAATATCACCAATTTGATAAGGAAATAGTCTTAGCAACTATTCACAATATCTTCACTATAAAAATATCTTCCGGTTCGGACTCCAGTAGCACGGGCTCAGGTGAGACATTCGAAATGCTGCTACTATGGGAGGAAATGTGATAATATGAGCGTTTATCACGTTTCTTTCTACGTCTCGGCATCGTTTTTAAGGTTAAATAACGTGGCGATTGGCAAGTCACTTAAAACGCGAATGAGTGACATTGGGGACGCTCCTAGCGGGTAGAGGTACCAACATAAAATACAAAAAATAGAAGTGCAGATTTTCTGCTTTTAAATAAGTGGTAGAAAGGCAATACTTAGGCGTATCACTACAATGTATACCTAATCTCTTCGGACGAAGCAACTCGTATAATTGGGAAAGAACTTTCGTTTATAATATGTCTGAAGAGATTAGACATTAACAGCAATGACACATACTGCAACTGGCATATTGATGCCAATTGTACAGATAGTAGGTACTTTAGTTAACTTATGTAATAATAACTCCCTTAGAATATCATGTAGGATGTGAGCCGTAACAGGTTTATTTGAAGTGCTGTCTTACGTTTTACATGCGGTTCTGGTTAAGATTCTGTATCTGCCTGCTGACTTCTTGATTTCTTCAATTTATTGAGTGATTTATGTTTTGAAGTTAAAGGTATTACTGGTGATTCATCATCCAAATTAAAAGGATTATTACTGAAGTTTGAAGTCCTATCAAAGAAAATAATTTCTCCTGATATGTTGTTAAGTAGGTAAATCATAGTTCATGTAGATCAAACAGGACATGAGTCTGACCACTGTGTGGTTCTTATTTTGGCCACCACAACTATCGCTAAAAACTTGCAGGTATTCAACCTTTTCCATGTTTTGCTTGATCGAATTTGTATTATTACTGTACCTCCTGAAATCGCAAACTAGTAATGAACTCATAGACTAATGTCCGATTGGTGTTTGAGAACTGTGTCTTTTCGATCAGTGTAATGGGACAGTTTCTTATCGTTCATGCAATGCTGCACCACACTAATTAAGTAGATACCTTTACTTGTAAAGAAAATCCATTCGCCGGTCTTTTTGGCGAGCAAAAACTTCTATCACTTTTTTGTGAAAGTTCGAGTGAGTGGGGAGATACCATCATGCTCCTCTGCAGAATTTTTAGTAAATCCTAGAGCTGGACAGCTGGATCTAGGTGAAAATGAGACGGTAATAGATGTAGCAAGGATTATAAAAGATGCTCCGGCAGAACGGGTGCAGGCTCTTTGTAGACTGCAGAGATTCCACACAAATCAATGGAAGGATGTTAAATATTCGAAAAGTCTGCAGACGTTACTGGCGAGAGGTTAATCATTTCTTTTCAGGACAAGGCTGTTTATATTTAAAAAGAAAAATAAGCGACGTGAAATCCCTAAAGATATTATTTTGCTCGCATTGGAAGAGGTTTCTATAGGAGGAAAAATTATAACTACTGCGATAAAATATGATATACCTCGGTCTAACCTTCAAAGATACATAAAGCAGGGTAGCGTCGTGAAAGATATTTCTTCTAAAATATCATCTCAAATATTCACGAAAGATGAAGAAGAAAAAATTTCAGAATATCTTGTAACATCGTTTAAACTAAACCATGGACTGTCAAAAATGAAGGCACGCGAATTAGTTTATGAATACGCTACTGCCATTGAAAAAAAAAATACCAGATAACTGGACAAAGAAGAAACTTGCATCTAAAGATTGGATAAGGGGATTTTTTTTAAATAACCTCAGCTTTCGATAAGGACACCAGAAGCTACCAGTCTCTCACGGGCCACAAGTTTCAATAAGAAAAATGAATGTGAAGGCAAGAGCTGAGTTGCCTGCGACGGTGAGTGGGGAGATACCATCATGCTCCTCTGCAGAATTTTTAGTAAATCCTAGAGCTGGACTGCTGGATCTAGGTGAAAATGAGACGGTAATAGATGTAGCAAGGATTATAAAAGATGCTCCGGCAGAACGGGTGCAGGCTCTTTGTAGACTGCAGAGTCATTGAATCCATAATTTTGCGGTAGGTCTTCGTTTTTCATATTCTTTTAGTTTTTCACTAAACTGATTCAGTAATGCTCCAGATGTTTCATTATCATGTTCAACATCATTATAGGAAATAGTATTATCTAGTAGTAGTATAAAGATATTTTACGGCCCACTCAGACGTGGCAACTGCGATCGTTGCGGGCCCCGGTAGTTTAAAGTCTTTTTCACTGGTGGTTTTTGGGCTGGTGTATTCTTAAAGTCTTCGGCGGACTTCTTTAAGGCTTTACAGGCACTCGCTTTATCTTGTAGCTTATCTCCAAAGAGGTGCTCTGAAATAGGACTCTGTGTCATCGTCTCCTTAATATCTTTGTTAAGCCCTGGAAGTATGAGATTTCTGCGTGTTATAGTGCTACTGTGATATACAGCCCGCATAAAAGTCTGGCAGAATCGCTGATAATTTCAATTTCGCCACTATTTTGATTAGATGAAATCATAGAGTTAAGCATCTTTTCAATAGCTGAAATGGCTAAACATATTTCTACACTCGCCTCCGAATCATTATTGCGACCAAAGTACAATTTGCAAGATACTAAAGAGTGTGATTGACTGCTCTGACCGGCACAAGCTCTGCCCCTTTTATGCATCCACTTATTACAGCTGCCTCGGCTGCCGCCGCAAGTTTTTCGTGAGTCCGTTTAGTCGCATAGTAGCGCGCGCTAGGTAAACAAGCTGCTAAAGGAGTCCCTTCGCTGTGACGTATTTGCTGACAAATGGGCTGACCTCATTGGTTGGATCCTGCACTTTTGTGAGAATTTGTAGTTTTGCTTATATTCATTTTTGACATAACTTTATTTTAATTGCAATTTTAATTCAATTTTTTTTTGTATGTTTATAATAATAATTATCTATACTAATAAATAAAATTGGAGTGTCTGTCTGTAATTTCGAAATAACTACCTCATATTAAGCTCATATGGTTATTTGAACGATACCATAACTGAATCACACGTTTTTTAAATTTTTGTCTGTCTGTCTGTCTGTCTGTCTGTCTGTTTGAAAAGGCTAATCTTTGGAACGGCTGAACCGATTTTGATGGGACTTTCACAGGCAAGTAGAGGATTGACCAGGGCGTAACATAGGCTACTTTTTTAACCGACTTTCAAAAAGGGAGTTGTGTTTTTCTACCTATGTACACAGAAATCTCCGAGATTTCTGAACCGATTTGCGTCATTTCTTTTTTAATCGATAGAGGAACTTTGCGACATTGTTTCATAAAAATTTGGAGTCCAACTCCTCAATCCTGATGCTGCAGGGGATCTGACCAATCCACGCGGGCGAAGCTGCGGGCATCAGCTAGTAATTTAATAAGTGTTGTTGGGCTATATTATGTCCGTTCTAATTTAATAACAAATAAATAAATAATAATAATAATCTTCAGTACTGTTTGAGGTAAGACGGATTTTATGTAAATGGGTATGTAATAAGCTAAAGATAAACGATAATATTTCTTCACCATGCTTATTTGCTTGGAATTCTAACCTCTTTTAATTTTACGTTCCTACAATGCACCATGTTTTGGGGCAATTTTGCTCCTGGAGCAATGTTATCTAGATTTTTTTTAATCAATTATCTGTCAGGTGAATTCTTTTTTTTTTAGAAAACATGCCTCGAGTCTACGGAAAAAGAGTAGGTGCAAGAAATTATAAAAATTATACACAAGAGGTTCTAAGAGAATGTTTGTCAGCAATAGAGAACTAAGATATAACACAAAGAAAAGAGTGAAAAATATGGGATACCTAGACGAACTATCATCAACCAATTAAGACTTTTACGAAACAAAGAACCATCAAGAAGACCAGTAGCACCTTCTACATTTACTGCTAAAGAAGAAAACATTCGTTGATTGCATAATAAAGTTAAGCGAGCATGACTTTCCATTAACTAGTTTCGATCTGCGCATTGTAATAAAATCATCATGAAAAAATTGGGAGAAAAGTTTCCAACGAAACACGAAATGGACTAAAGTCGAAGGTTATAACCGAAACAACCCGTCCAGTGCAAAAGAAGGTCAGTGGTCACAAGAAGTGAATTGGAAACTACCCGAGGAGATATCGTCGAGCATACATTTACAGGGAAAAAAATCCAAACATCATAAACTGTACCACAAGGGGAAAAGACACAATACACAATAAATCAAAACTACCCTCAACCAGACGAATAAGTAAAATAACTTATAAATAAAACAGGGAACGGAACAAGCCCACAGTCATTCACCATGTCGAACACAGTACACATCGTAGAAGACTTACCACTAGATGAAATGCCCCCGGAAATGGTGGGCTCTTGCAACCCACAAAACAAAGTGGAGGCGATGGCACACCAAACCATAATTTTGACCCCGGGAAACAACAAAACACGGATGCGCTTGGCCGGCGAACAAAACGAATGCCTGGACATCGACCCGCATATAAGAACAGGAGAATACCAGGCATTCGTCACTGAAGTGCAAGAGCCGGCGCACCCACCAAGGAAGTAAAAGAAGAGGAGGGGGGAAAAAGGAACGGAGGCTCCCGAATGGGACTAGTAAGAATGCCAAAGTACAAAAGAAAAAACCAATAGAACGAGGATTACAGAGAAAAATCATTTTAACTGTCTGTTTGTATAAGTGCCCCAACAAGTTTTATTAACTGTGACTTTTACTGGCAAAAGTCTCCACCCCCGGGAGGATCTAACGAGGCGACCCACTACCCGGCACAACAAAAACCATTGGAAAATTCCAGCTGCCACCCCCCGGCTGTCTACTGTTTTTTTAGAAAGGCCTTAAAGGAGTGATATCCGGGAACGTTAAATTTAAAAAAAATCGGCTTGAATATTTAGATTTATTTAGACTTAAATTATTTGTGTGAAATAAACTTTAAAAACTGGAAAATGACTTCTTAAGACAATTGCTTTGATAGCAAGCATTCCATATCAACTGATATTCCATATCAACTGATATATTGGATGACTTGTCCAGGTACCTAGACTTATTAGATAAAAAAATATTTTATTTCACAATTTTAGTGGTCTCACCTTTAAGTCTCTAACTCACCGGAAACCCTTAGTTCCAAAAGTTTTATACACAACATTAGGTTCTAGAACTCCTAGGTGACCTAAACTGAATACCTGAATCTAGATTAGCACAAAGTGTCACTGTCGGTACCCTAAATAAACGTTCGCTGCGGTTCTAGGTATCCATAACTTAATAACACGAAGACGTTTCACACGAAGCGTCACTCTGTATGTACACGAATGTTCACCGATAGGTACCTATTTATATTCTAACATTCGACGGGGTTCTAGCTATGCGGTGAAAGCCCAAAGCACAAAACCCATGTTTATATTAAAGGGCATATCCGCCGACACCCCTAGCGACGAGTTGGCGCAAATAATTGTGGCGCAAAACCCCGAACTGAGCGAGTGGGGCGGAGAGGGGATGCGCCTGCGATTCAAAAGAAACAACCGCAACAACAACAACAGCAGCCTATACAACGCGGTGTTCGACGCCGATCCAGGGCTGTGGCGAGCGGTGGTGGCAATTGGGAGGGTCCGGGTGGACCACCAGCGGGTGCACTGCGAAGAGTTCTCGCCATTCACCCAGTGTTTCTCGTGCCTGCAGTTCGGGCACATCCGGGCGCGGCGCCCGAGCGGGGCAACACGATGCGCTCACTGCGCCGAGAGCACGCACAGGGACACCGACTGCCCGAAGCGAGAGGACCCTCCCAAATGCTACAATTGCGCCTCATTAAACGTTAAATTGAACATTGATAAAAGCGTTGCACACAGGTCCATGTCACCTAACTGGCCAGTTGTAGTGTCCATGAAGACGCGAGTGAACTCAAGAATTGATTATGGATCCGAATAAGCTATACATAATTCAGTGTAATTTGGATAGATCAAAGAACGCCTTGCTGGAGTTCACTCGCTTCTTCATGGCGAGTAAGTACTCAATAGCTTTAATATCCGAACCGTATGTTGGCTCGGGCAACACGGTTAAAAACATACCCGGCTTGAACATCTTTCAGTACCCCGGGGCTGGCGGTCGAGTGAAGGCGTGCATCCTGGTAAAGGACGGGGCCTCTTGGTTGAGGGGGCTGGGATTCGCGCAGCACTCCACCGCAAACCTCGCTGTGATTCAGATTACTCTAGACACTGCTCCCATTTACATCGCGTCCGTTTACAATGAGCCGGACGTGGACCATGGCGACACCCTGGACCGTCTGGATCTTTTCTTGGATCACATCGGACACTATCGCTGCATCGTGGGGGGGGGGGGGGGGGGGACTTTAATGGGTGGCATCTCGCATGGGGCAGCGAGAGAGCAAACGCCCGAGGTGGGGAGGTTCTTGACATGGTGCACGGACGGGGACTCTTTGTCTGCAATTCTGGAGACACCCCCACGTTCGAAACTGTGACACGGCCGACATTGCGAGACAATCATAGATTTAACAATGACCTCGACTTCGGCCGCTGGTCTGGTTGATGACTGGAGGGTCGATCTTGAAGCCTGTCTCATATCACAGCACAACGCGGTCACATTTTCAGTCGCGATGAACGGGCGACAACGGCACGGTCAGCAGCGCTCGCCTTCCACATTCGTTTATAAAAGTCACGAGGCAAATTGGGCGGGCTTCAAGACCGAACTTCACACAGTTGTGGCGGGCTCCGACGTCCTTGATACGGAAATCTCCGACCTCGACGAAGACGCCCTCGAGCAATATATAGACAAAGTCACGGAAATAGTACACACGGCCTGTCGGGCTTCGATGCCGCTCAGGGGTTCGGGCGGTCGATTCAAGCCCCCTTGGTGGACGGATGACTTGGAGAAACGCAAAGAGGAGGTCATTGAGTTGCACCGCAGGCTACACGCTGCTAAGAGTCGGGGCTCAGACGATGAGATTGCTGGACTGGTGGAACAGCTAAGCGACAAACGTTCGGTTTATTCCCAGGAACTTAGAAAAGTCTCCACGGAGGACTTCCGCGAATTTTGCAATTTACAAAACAAAGAAACCGTTTGGTCTCTGACCAATCGCTTATTGAAAGATTCCACGCCGCGACGACCCCCTACTACATTCAATTTAGGAAATAATCATACGACCGACGCCAATCAAACTGCCAGGGCTTTAATTGATCACTTTTACCCTGACGACTCACCTGACTGTACCACTCGACATCGTTACCTCAGAGAACGCCTGCATGACAGACCTGACATCCCGGATGAGCCCCCTTTCGTCGCTGAGGAGGTTCTGGAATTGCTCAGGGCAATGAACCCAAAGAAGGCACCTGGAATGGATGGGTTGACTTCGGACATTTGTCTGCAGTTCGCTCTTGCATACCCCAAGGTGATCACTAGCATCCTCAACAGATGCCTAAAGCTCCAGCATTTTCCTCGGCGGTGGAAGCAGGCTTACATCAAAATCATACCAAAACCTAACAGAACCGATTATAGTTCCATGGGATCTTACAGACCTTTCGGACTCATACCGGTCTTTGGAAAGTTGCTAGAGAAACTTTTCGTCAATAGGCTCACTTTCACCTCCGCAAAGGCTGGCAAGTTCAATGCCAGACAGTTCGGCTTTAAGGAGCAAACCAACACCACAGCTGCTATATCTGAGGCCCTCGAGATCATCCGCTCTGCAAAACACAAAAAGCAACAAGTTATTGCCGTCTCCCTGGACATCAAGGCGGCCTTCGACAACGCCTGGTGGCCTGCGCTCTTCGAGGGGCTCTGGCGGGTCGGCTGCCCTAAGAACATCTTCGCTCTCGCTCAAAGTTACGTACGCGATACATAGGCTTGAAATGAAATGCTTTAATAACGATCGTACGATGCGTTTGATCGTGCGATCATGTAATCAAAGCAACAGATCTCTTTTGAGTGTCCTAATCGGTTAGTACGCGATGCGTTGACGCGCGTGGGGTTCGGGACGAGAGGGGCAAGGGCCAACACTTGGAGTGACACACAGCACTCGGGCGGCGGGCCTCGGCTCGCTTGCGGCCGGAGGCCATTTTGTGTTTTCATTCTTTGTGTAGCGAAAGCGTTTGGATATTCTGTTACATACAAGATGACATTCGAAGCAGATTTAATTAACCAAGTACGTTTACATCCTGTTGTTTGGAATAAACAGAGTGAGGACTATAAAAACAGGTTGAAAAGTGAAAGAGCATGGGATATAATTGCGAGGAACATAAATAAAACAAGTAAGTAGATAGTAATTTGAGCTTAGTTTTAATCACAACCAGAATTGTATAATGACACACACACATACCTTGGCTATATATCTACTTAGTATAGTTAGATATAATTTGAATCGTAATCGTAAATCTTACCTCCATTTATTATAGAGATTTTGACATTTTTGTATGAAGCCTGGCATAGTGATTTCACCCATGAGGAGCCCCACTATGGGGAAATAATTGTATAAATTAAATGTAAATTGATAAAAAATCGATAGATTATTAAAATACAAAGCGAAAGTATTCTTTACTAAATTTTCGTAAGTGGTATACTTTAGAAGATATGAGGGTTTGAATCGTCAATATATGTATTTTTTTACATTTTTATAATTTAATTTCATGGGTGAATTTAGTATGCCAAGTGCCAACCATGTACTAAGGCCTATTGACATAAATTAACTGTTTATTAATTAATTAATTAGGAATCATTTCTATTAAGGAAATAAGTGGTGAAGAGTTCTCTAGCGTTAATTGCTGTTATTGTAGCACGATTATTAACTCTATTACGTAGAAGTCTTCCAAAATTGTTATTTAACTGATTTTATGTTACAGATAATTCTGGTTCTCTCTTATCTCTGTGTATTATAATATTGTGCAACAGACAGACTGCCTTTACAATTTTAATTGAATTATCAACAGATGTTTCGATGCTTTTTAAAAGAATTCAAAATTTACTAGCAGCCATTCCAAAGGTGCATTCTATACCGACCCTTGTAGTAGACAATTTGAAATTAAATCTTGATTTATCTGCATTTCCTGTTGCTTGTGTTCTTGGATAAGGTCTCATTATGAACGTTTTCAAAGGAAAAGCCTCGTCCCCTAAAAATACATATGGTGCCACAATATCACTATTCGGTAATCGTTCCTCAGGTGGTAATTGAATATTTCCACTGTTAAGTTCTTGAAAAAAAATTGAATTGCTGAGAACGCCTCCATCACTATCTTTCCCGTATGCACCTACGTCAATGATGCGAAATGTGTTGTCTGAATCGGAGACCGCTAATAAAACAATTGAGTAATAATTTTTGTAGTTGAAATACATGCTTCCAGGGAGTTGTGGCTTTACGACACGAATGTGTTTTCCGTCCAGATTCCCACAGCAATGTGGAAATTTATTTTTATTTGAAAATGAATTTGCTATTTCCTTAAAATCTTCGATACTTGGAAATTTCATATGTATTTCGTTAAAATTATTCCAAATTGCACTGCAAACCTCCATCACGATACTTGCTATTGCGGTTTTTGAAATGCGAAATGGTACTGCTAATTTCCGAAAAGGTGTTCCTGTTGTTAAGTACCTGTAAATAATAACACGTTGAATTAAAATTTATTATTATTTATTACAGAAAAGGACGTTAAAACTAGATGGTGACACTTAAGGGACGGGACGTCTTTCTAAAAGAATTGAAAAAGTTCGTAAGCCTCGCTCTGAAGATCCAGGAAGCCCAAATGAACAATATTACTCAGGAAAGTGGACCTATTACCAACATATGTTGTTTTTAAAGGATGTTTCAGTGCCTCGACTAACCGAAGGTAATAGTGTTCATCAAGAAACTGGAAATAATGATAATGATGCCAGCCTACCATCCACTTCAAGATCAGAGCAGAATCTTCAGTTGCCTGATGAAGAGAATTCTACTGCAATGTCTAATAGATCCGTGGCTGTTGTATCTTCTGATGACGAACCACTGTCTAACAGTGCGCGCAGTACAATTACACAGAATACGAGTGGTTTGTCAACTGAAGTTTTGGATAGTGGAATACAAACTGGATCCCAAAAAAGAAAACGCAAAGAAAATCAATCTTTAACCGAATATCAGAAATTTCTGTAGCTATGCCATCACCCCCTTCAAACTCTTCGTCTACTATGTCAATGTCAATCATACCTTCACCTGTGCAGGCATCCTCACATCCATCCATGGCACCACCGACAAACACACAACAATTCGACGAATCATTTAATGTTGAATATGATTCTTATTAAATCTTATAATCCAGTAGTTTAAAACGGCATGAACTAGAATTTTATAATACTACGTAATTTTGCTGACTTGAGAAGTGTTTTATGTACTATGTTGCACATTAAACCGACATAATTACTACCTATATGAAAGGAATATAAAAAAGTAATAAATAAATACATAAAATGTTTCTCTTTCATTTAAATGGTCTTTCAACAGGGACTTACAAATTGGAGGAAATTGGATAGGTTCAGCTGCGGCTGACTGTACGTAACGCACACATAATAATAATAAAAAACTTACCTAAGTGTTAATACCAATCTTTCTTCCACACTAATGGGTTTATTAAAGTTGGTCACTCTATGATTACAATCGCTACGTATTCCATTGCAGATGTAGTCAAATGTTTCTTTTGACATGGACAAATAATCGTAAGAGTCTTCTTCGCTATTTCGTACATCAAAATAAAGGTTGAAAAATTCACCGCGCATATTCCTGGATCTATAAAGTATTTTATGTTGTCTACGTTTCTTTTTTTCAATGTCATTTGCAATTTTTACAGCAATATTGCCCGACAGCAAAAACTGTGCATCTCTGAGAGCCATCGTTAAAGTGGCGAGCGCCAGCCATCGAACGACGGCATCACACGATGGACATCGCGCGATCTATAAGGACACCTGTTAGGTCATCGCACGACCACTTTGATCGTGAGATGAAAAACGCATCGCGCCATCGTACGATCGCTCCCAATTAGGACGCCGCCTGAGTCTTTTTTCTAGCTATACATTCATCAAAATTATTTCTTTCGCTATCGCTTGTAAAATATTTGCGAACTTTTAAAGTTCCTCGTATATCTAAATCAGTTATTGAACTCGAGACACTAACTGTAGTGTCTCTCGGAACAACTTGAGATATTGTATTTGTGACAAATTTTGTGTAGTCCACAGAATTTGGATTAAGTGGATACAATCCACATTTGCGGAATCCATTTGAAACTACGTTTGTTTTTGAAACTGTTTTGTTATAAGCTTGCTCAAAAACTTTGGCAAAATTACATCGTGTGAGAACTTTAGTTGGATTAGCCGCTTTAAATTCGATCACTGCTTCTCTCCATGCATTTTTGAGGGATTTAAAAAAGGAAACATCACACGACTGCAGTATATGCGTGGCTTTGGGGTATAAACAAAATAATAATATTTTGTTCTCATTGCAATACTCTAACAGTTCTTTATTTATATGAGATTTGTGACCATCTAGAAACATAATAACTGGAAACTTTATATTTTTTTTTAATCAGCCAAGGATGAAAAACGTTTTTTATATAATCCAGAAATGTTTCTGAAATCATCCACCCAGAATCCGAGCGACCTATGCCCGGAAGAATGCGGTACAGAATCGACAATATCTCGTGGGATCCTTTTATAAGGGTACACGAGCAAAGGTGGTGCTGCTTCCCCATTGGCAGATATATTACAAAGAACAGTAAGCTGCTCTTTTTCTTTTCCTGATGCAATCTGGTATGAGTTTTTAAAATTTTTAGGTGTAAGTAAATCTCCCGATTTAGGACACATTTGGACCCCGTCTCGTCGGCATTGAAAATACGTTCTGGATTTTCAAATATATCTTCAGCTACATTTTCTTTTAAAAAATCATTTAACTCTTCAAACCATTTCCTTATTGAATTCTCCGTTACAGATGCACGGGCTCGTGAAATAACTTCAGCATTTCTTTTGCTTATTTCAGGATGCCTACTTAGAAATAGCTTAAGCCATTTTCGACCTGGCTTATTGTCTATAAAAAGGCTTGTCCTGTTATTAACATCTAAATATTTTTTTACTGTTGATTGCAGTTCGTTAGGATGCATAGGAAAGCCACTTTTGGCTTTTTTTATGATCCATTCAGCCAACTTTTGTTCCTCTATTTCGGTGAGTTGTGTAAAAGCACCTAGCTTTCGTTGCATAGGCATCTTATGAGTAATTTTATTATGCAACGTAGATTTTGGTATTTTGAATTCTTTGTGTGCTTTATTAAGTGACATCGATCCCGAAGCAATGGCTTGGCAAGCATCCTCAAGATCTTTTTCAGTATATTTGAATCTATCATATTTCTTTTTATCATTCATTTTTATCTGAAACAATAGAGAAACTGTACCTGTAACGTATAAATGTAAATTATTTAATTTTTTACTTATAAACAAGTCCGAAGTCCCTAAACGATAAAAACAATAATCTTGCCCATCGTACATTATAATATGTTCATTATAAGGTACACTAGCCTAGACATGAACGAGGAACTTCGACCCCCGTTCATATTAAGGCCCGGCATATATATTAAAAAAGTAAAGATATAACTTGAATCCACAAACGTATTACTACAATTTTAAGGTATAAAATCGTATTTTAAAAAAGTGACAGGTGCCCGAAACGTGAACACCCTAGTTCATTCATACGCATACTATGCAAATAACGTACCAAAATGTGAACACTTGTAAAATAAATACAATACACGAAAGGAGATCATTCTAGCTCCATACATTTTTGGGCCTTTTCTGAAAGTGCCGGCCAACGAAAAAAAATGGTACGGATCGTTAAAACTAGCCATTTGGAGTAATAGTTAATATGGCAGAAAAGTTGTAGGATTGCTCTGAACCAAGTTATACAAGGTCGAAGATTCGTCATTTTCATACATTTTATTGATTTCTAAAAGTGCTGGTAAACATATAATAATGTTAGATATTGCTAGAACTAATGATTTGAAGCAATTGTCATTATGACCCGAAGGCTGTGGGGCCATTATATGTCGTATTATACAAGTTATACAAAAAATTAATATACTTTGTATAATTAATTGTAACCGATTTTATGATTTTGTTACTGTTCTGATTGTCTTATACGAATTTGAATACACGTACAATTATTTTGACTCCCACGAAGTGCTGGATCAGCTGCAATGTGGACGAAATTCGTTTACACATACCTGGATTGTATGCGGCCTTGTAATACTAGGTGATCTCATCCAGCCATCTCCCAAACTTCTGCCACTGGGATATCTCCGGCGAGCTCTGTGATGAATGCATTATTAATTGGTTATACGTACTGTTCACCATAGTAACTACGGGCTTGCTTCAGTCGATAGCTGCCCAAAGCAACCTGCGTCAATTCTTCTGTGAATCTAGGAAAGTCATTGAACCGAGGATGTTAGCTTCCATAGCCTGGAAATGAGCTCTCCTTCTATTATAATTACATATTGTATGTCATAACAAGTTCTGCTAAACTGTTTTGCTCACTGGCCGTTCATGGATTACGTCAAGAAAATCACGTGCATGCACGTTGTTGTCTATCAGAACATGATAGCCGTTCAGCAACGCTGACAAAATCCTGAAATAATCGATCATGTTACTTAATGTCCGGTTACAAATCCTGAATAACCCTGAGTAAACAACAACATTAACAACATTATACAGCAGCAAATGGTAAAAAGTCTGGATTTATTGGCTTCATCAGTAGTTAGCTGGGTTTTTACTGATGTTTTGTTACTGGCATTTGTGCCACATAACCGCACACCTCAAGAAAGAAAGATTACCTCAAGATTGTTTATGGTATCTCTAAAACCATGGACTAAGATAAAAATCCAGTAAAAATCTTCTATATCATTTGAGGTATCATTTAAAATCTAGGCATTGTAAGTTGCTGCAGCGTGTAGATTATTTATTGTTCCATCGCAACAAATATAAAGGCTTTTAGTGGTTTCGGAACTTGTGGTTAGGGTATGATTTTCACTGAAAAAAGTAATTAGTGCTTTTCTGAAGATATATGTACATGCCTGTATCTGTCTGTACATGCCCTTTATAGATAGCCTTTCTTTCTTGAGGCATGCGGTTATGTGACACAAATGCTAGAAACAAAACATTTAAATGAAACCCAGCTAATTACTGACCAAACCAATAAATCTAAGCTTGTTACCATTTGCCGCTGGATGGTGGAAGTGATGAACAATTGCTTTAAAAGAGATTTCGTTTGCTCAGGATTGATCAGAGTGACCAGGCATTAAGTAACGTGATCGATTATTTCAGGATCGCGGTAACATCGCTAAACAGCTATCATGTTCTGATAGACAATAACGTGTACTACAGACGTGATTTCCTTGACAAAATCCATGAACTGGTCAATGCGCAAAACAGTTTAGCAGAACTTGTTATCACACACAATAAATATAATAGAAGAAGAGCTCATTTCCAGGCTATGGAAGCCAACATCCTCCGTTCAATGACTTTCCTAGATTCACAGAAGAATCACCTGCGTCGATTCTTCTGTGAATCTGCTTTGGGCAGATATCGACTGAAGCAAGCCCGTAGTTACTATGGTGCACAGTACTTATAACCAAATGGTGCATTCATCACAGAGCTCGCCGGAGATATCCCAGTGGCAGAAGTTTGGGAGATGGCTGGATGAGATCACCTAGTATTACAAGGCCGCATACAATCCAGGTATGTGTAAACGAATTTTGTCCACATTGCAGCTGATCCAGCACTTCGTGGGAGTCAAAATAATTGTACGTGTATTCAAATTCATATAAAACAATCAGAACAGTAACAAAATCATAAAATCGGTTACAATTAATTATACAAAGTATATTAATTTTTTGTATAACTTGTATAACACGACATATAATGGCCCCACAGCCTTCGGGTCATAATGACAATTGCTTCAAATCATTAGTTCTAGCAATATCTAACATTATTATATGTTTACCAGCACTTTTAGAAATCAATAAAATGTATGAAAATGACGAATCTTCGACCTTGTATAACTTGGTTCAGAGCAATCCTACAACTTTTCTGCCATATTAACTATTACTCCAAATGGCTAGTTCTAACGATCCGTACCATTTTTTTTCGTTGGCCGGCACTTTCAGAAAAGGCCCAAAAATAATGATCTCCTTTATACCTATATATTGTAAAATTTCCGTAGAAAACAACACTTCATAGTATACGAATTGAAAATATCATCTATTTACTTACATTAACGAGTAATCAGTTGTAGCAGCCACCCCTTTTTTTGCTTTTGTTATTATTTTTACCAAATTATGGACAGCAAGTTACCTGCTTCCAAAACACACTTCGCTATACAAATTTGAACGGACCAATCAGAAGAAGCTTCATCTGACTTATGAATTAGAGTTGCCACTGTAAAATATGCTATTCGCATCGAAGTATCTATGCTACTATTCTTATTTTATTCATAAAACCTGGAAGTGTTCATTCATTGGCGCGTTTCATATTTCGGCACTTCCACCCTTGTTGCTTCTTCGGTTACAGAATTCGAGTTTTCACCTAAAGTTCGGAGGTTTTAAATTCATTTTCAGTCTTATTTAATGATTCTTTTAAGTTTTCTATTTGTTTTTTGTAGCGATTTAAGGTTTTCTTTTGAGCTCTTGTAATTTTTGACAAAAGGTCTCGAACCTTGCGTTTTTGTTTTTGGTCAGTTGTAGGTTCTTTGGCTTGGTTAATATTTGGTTCTTTTTTTTGTTTCTGTTTTGCCTGTCGCCATTTTTTGCGCTGTTCTTTCTGTTTGAATTCTGGTAATTGTTTAGTATTTTTATATTTTTTCTTGGTTCTTTCAGCCTTTTCTTTTGCCAACTTTTCAAGTTTTGCAGGATCTTCTTCTTTTAGTTTCTCCCTGTACTTTCGTTGACGTTCTGCTGAAGTCATTGGTATCATTTTTCATTTTCTAGACACAAACACAATAATCATTAATTCAAAAGTGAAACAAATTGAAAAAAAAAAGTAGGAAAACTGCATTATTCTACTTAAACTTTTAATGTTAGTAATTAATAATTATTATTATTGACGTCATTTATCCATTAAAATGACGAATTACTATTTCTATAAGACGATTGCAATTTGCACGTGTTTGTAATGCAGACTCCTTTTTTAGATACATAAGTAACCAGATGTAGACATGTGTAAGTAATGCGATTGATGCATTACGCGTAATATTACCCGACCGCGTACTGTAGCATTACATATTACACGACAAAATCAAGCATTACACATCACACTAAAACATGACGCGGACAGCGTTTCGCGCTCGCTGCCTACTGACTGTTCGGTCATGTCATTCGGCAATCGGCATATCTCGGTGCGTGGTTTGAGAATCGTAAATTGTGCTAGTGAGAGAGAGTGAGAGAGAGATACTCGTGCTTCATATCGGTTGCGCGGCCAGCCCGATTTTATATACTGTAGTCTGTAACTGATGCAATAAGGTTTACGTTTATTTGGCTCCGCCAAGGTACTTAACTTAGCTCTTCAAAAATTCGTACGATATGATTGTTTAACAATGAATTCTTTGTTTATATTTATTAGTAATTATTAGTATTTGACAAAGCGTGGGCGGTCAAGGACATTTTTCACTTATTACGATAGGGTTCAATGAATATTTTTAAAATGCCAAATTAAGTATAGTGTAAATAAAATTAGTGTTACTAAAATCTAAATGACTTACTTTATCGTGTAAATAATATTATATTGTGTTAGTATATTTTAATTTTTATGATAAGACAACTAAGCCAATGGACAAGACTGATATTTATACGTGTAGGTAAATAAATAAATTAATAGGTACCTATTTGCAAGTGCGTGTGTATAATTAATAGGTATGGCGACTAAAAGAAAAACTAGCCCCATTTGGAATCACTTTGAAGAAGTTGTTCCAAGCAAAAAGGCAAAATGTGGATACTGTTCCCGTATATTGGCAATCTCTTCCAGCTCTATCGGAAGTCTGAGTCGACATATGAAGTCGATGCATCCTACTATACAATTAAACAGTAGTAGACAGCTTGCTACTGTTCCCGAAGCCGAACTTCGTGATAGACCGGTCGACAGTGAAGTTGAAGTAGAGCCGATTCCATCATGCAGTAAAAATTTGGACTTACCATTAAGATTTCCCAATAGACAAACAGTTCCTTCGATGGCAGACCATGTGTTCTCAAAAAAAACTTTACCAAGGAATCGAATACAACAGCTTGACGAGCAACTTGTTAAAATGATTGCCAAAGGCTACCATGCCCTCCGAATGGTCGACGAAGTCGAGTTCCGAAAATTCGTCGAAATGTTAAATCCAGGTTATACCCTGCCAACGCGGAAAACTCTCTCGGAAAGTTTACTTCCTAAATTTTATAATAAAGTTCTGGAAAATGTTCAAAAACAAATAGCAAAAGCAGCAGCTATTTGTATTACAACGGATGCCTGGACGTCTATTGTGCAGGATGGGTACATAGCTCTCACCGCGCATTTCATCGATATAGAAACGCACAAGCTGTGCACTGTCATGTTAGGGTGTATCGAATATGAACAGAGACACACAACTGTCAACCTTAAAAACTTTCTAGAAGCTAAGTTTCTTCAATGGAACATACATCACTACGTGAATGTGATAGTTAGCGACAATGCCCCAAATGTGTTAAGTGCTGTTCGCCTAGGAGGATGGCGCTCACTTCCTTGTTATGCTCACACCATTAATTTGGTTGTGCAGTCAAGCATTTATGAAATAGCTGACACCGTAAACAGGGTAAAGGCTGTCGTGGAATATTTTCATAGAAGTAATCCAGCTAAAAAGAAATTAATGGAGATAGAAGAACAAATGACTATATCGCCATTAAAACTCAAACAAGACGTGGCGACAAGATGGAACTCCACATATGACATGCTCATGAGATTTTTAAAAGTTAAAGAAGCTCTTATCGCCACGTTAGCAATAATGCGACCAGACTTAAGTTTACCGCAAGACGATTGGATAATAATAGAAAAAGCGACAGAGCTTTTAAAGATATTTTACGAGGTTACTGTAGAAATCAGTGGTGAACAATATGTGTCTGCATCAAAATATATCGTCTTTTGTAAAATTATAAACAAGACACTGAGCAGATATTCATCAGCATGTCCAGAAAATATTGAACGACTACATAACGCACTGAAATCACAGATGCGTCTAAGGTTTGGAGAAGTTGAAAACAATGTGATTCTTTGTGAGGCCACAATATTAGATCCGCGATTTAAAAAAAGTGGGTTTAGTGACATTGCCAATTTTAATAGAGCTGCATCAGCATTGAAATTGAAAATTGGAACACATCGAACCCCGGAAACAGTCCAAGAGCCAGTTGTACAGCAAAAATCTGCACCTTCCACTGAATCTGGCTCGATTTGGGATGAATTTGACGCCGAAGTTGCTGTCCTCGTTCCTCAAAATCCGACTGCAGCCGGTATTGTCGAGTTTGATAAATATATAGAAGAACCACTCGTCAAAAGATCAGAAAATCCACTGCTTTGGTGGAACGAACGCAAAAGCGTGTATCCTCGTTTGTACAAATACATGCTAAAACGCCTAAACATCTCGGCTACATCCGTACCATGTGAGCGTGTGTTTTCGAAGGCAGGACTGACGTTAAATGAAAAACGTACACGTCTTAAGACAAAAAAATTGTCGCAACTATTATTTATTAGCTGTAATTAAATCGCACGCTTAATCCAATACTGTCACTATCCAAAAAACTTAACTTTTCAGTAGAGCCAAAAAACGTTTTTTGTGGGGTGAATATGAATGATACGTTAGAATTCATGCACAATTTAGTTATTCTTTGATACAGAAAATATGGGTAAATATTGTATCTCAAATATAAAAACAAAAAAGAATTGATTTAGTTATAAATAATTTATATTTTTTCGTTATTTATATTAAAGTGTCACTTTGACTTTCATTATTTTACTTTATTTCGTCTTAGTGACATTGTGGACTTATTAATCAATAAAAATAAATAAATAAAAAAAGCTTTAAAACAATTTTTTTATTACCAAAAATGGTTTTATTTACTTTTACAGTGATAAAATATATATATTGATTATCACAAGAAAATAAAAAGAAACATTTTGTTCAGATACAAATTTATTTAAATAAATCTAGAATATCCGTTTACCAAACATAAAATTCTGTTAGTTAAACAAAAAATATTCAAAAAAAAAAACAACAACCATCTTCTCCATTATCATTGTACATACTATAAAATAATCAGACTTATCTCCAGTATTTTTTTAGAAATGTACGAAATTATATTTAAAAAAAAACAAAATTCAACAAATAACATTATTGGGATAGAAAATTTTAGTGAAAAAAATTATAAAATACCATTGTAAAACAATTCTGCATAATACCGTGGGATTAAATTGCTGTCTATTAAGGATTTTAGGTCATTCTTTTTTCTGGTAGTTAATTCTAATTTTGTATTATTAAGTTGTTTTAACGGAAAACCCAGACGGTTTGCATTGCGTCTAGAGCGAGATTGTCGATTTAGGGCTATTTCATTAAACTGGTTTTCAGTAAAGGAGTTTTTGTAAAGTATTCTTATTTCTCCATGGTTTTCCTTGACAAATTTTATGACTTTAATGTCGGAAAGTCTAACTGTGTCCCCATGTGTATTTTTATTAAAATGGGTGCCACATTCATATGCTAAATTTTTTAAATCATAAAAATCGGAATACAGCATTCCTTTAACATTATAAGTATTGCCTCGTTTTTTGGCTGATTTTATTAAAGTGATATATTGCTCAGGAACATAAATTGGTGATGACTTCAAAAACTTCCTAACTTCTTTTTCTATAACAGAGTGTACGTTATCGTTCTCATTTTGTGTATGGCCTGATATCAAAAATTTATGTGTGATACTCTTAATCCTAAAATTAGCCAGAGCATACATGTACATAGAAAACATAAATTGGTTTTTCTGTTGACCACAACAATTGTCTGAATAGAAAACTATTTCTAAATTAGGGTCATTGACAGCTTGCGCTTTTTCTTTTATAAATTCTAAGACACAGGAACCAATTTCATTCGCTCCTCTTAAGCTATCCACTTCACTCCAAACGTAACAATTACATTTGTCTTTGTTTAACTCACAGATGGTGAAATTACAAACGTTAAGTTTTGATTTGTAATAAAAAGCAGAAGTCTTACACATCGGAAGAGGTAGCACTGCTTGTAAATCATAGCATGCAACTATGTAATTTTCTTGAACCTTTAGCTTATCCTCATTTTTTTCAACTCGACTGAATTCTTTTTCCGTGTGATGTTCCAGATATTTTAGCTCATTTTCTTCCTTTTTAAGTACATCCATATTTTCAAAAGCAGCACAAAACTCGCACATGTCCTTTTTTGGTATGAAAAAGCTTATATTATAATCTTGTTTAAATATTTTCCGATAAGTATGTTGCTCACCGGCTGGCTTTCCTTCGTCTTCACACATTTTTTTGTAATCCCTGTATAAATCCATTAAATTTTTGCCACCGTCAATAAACTCCCGACTCGTCTGTTGCCTCAAGTAGTGACTCTCGATACGCGGTATGGAATCAATATGATTTTTTATACCCTGTACCACTTCATCGAGAACCTTGTGTTGGTTCCCATGTTTCCCCCTCTTCTCTGGCTCTACAATACCACTATCACACATCTTCTCTAATACAGTTCTAATCGGTCTATCATTTATCCCAAGAGTATTTTTAAAAAATATTTTACAAACACGTACTCTGTTTTCTCCCAGTGTCAAATGGAAAGCATGCTTTGGTTTACGATTGTTATTCTCCCTTTTGTAACTGTACTTTGGTGTAACAATAGTCAAATGTTTACATATAAAATCCCTCTGTCGAGTTATACAGCCCATTTCCCAATATAGCTTGAAGATAGCATTTCTATGATCTTCATCAATTTTTTCTGAACATCTTAAACGACATCGTTCTGTACAAGGAGGGCCCATGCGTCTTTCCGAAATAACTCTCTTAGTTTTGGATAGTGAAACGTATTGTTTTCCTGAATTACGTAACTTCTTAGCGGTTTTTTTCTTATCATTTATCACACCCTTACGTTTTTTTTTTTGTGGGGGAAACCATACGGACTGGAACGTTAACATCAGCTGGCTCACTGCTAGAGCTTTCTCCATGTGAGGCTTGGTTAAGTGGTGGGACATAATCAGCGTCATCATCATCTGGGGAAAAATCACCTGCTCTTGACGATGCTATAGAGGATTTTGATTTAGATGAACAAGAACTTAATGATCTTGCTCTAGGTAATTGAATAGGAATAGATTCTGGAATCATACTATTTTGCAAATATTTGGATGTGCTCGGTAGATTCTCGGCCGCTTGAGTCAAATACTCAGTACTAATATTGAACTCCTTAGACTGGATTGAATCTGAAATATTATGTGTCCCAATGCTAGATGAAGATGAATTACTGCTTGAAGAGGAAGAGCTGCATGAAGAAGATGAACTACTGCTGCTTAAACTACGTAACTGTTGATTGTTTTGAACCGAGATCTGTAGCGGCTCTACTGGTGTAAGAGTATGAAACACTGGTTGATGTGAGTTTGTTTTTTCATCACTACGGTCATTTTCTTTATTTTCAAGCGCGAGCTTCAGTAAAATATCGCGCCGCTGCATTGTTTTGCACACCTTAAAACATGAAAGCCATAAATCAGTTTTTGTAGTGTACACTTTAAAATATAGAAAATAATACCTAAAGTTTAAATAATGGAATCGTCCGAAACAATATTTTGAAAGCTAACTCTAGTATGTACAATCACGAGCGCTAGAATCTGCTCATTTTTAAAACAAAATCGCCACATAATGATGACAAACATGATGACCACATCTGTGAACCGCCCCTTTTTGTGAGGACCAATATCTATTAAAACGAGAAAGATGAAACCAATAGTACTTAAAATAAAAATAAAAAATCGGAAGAAACGTAAACCTTTTTACAAAAAATACTCGGACGTCTGTGATTGCTAATAATGATTAACAGACTGTCTGACTATACTTTTTACGAAAAGAACAAAAGAAGGACAATGAAAGAGAAATTTCTGTAGCTGCATATATACTAGTCTTATATAATAGTACAATAGTAATAATATATAATAGTATATAATAGTCTTTAAGGTGAGTAGATTCTAGCGCTTGTGATAGTACCGACAGTAATCCCTAACATAATTGATCAATGTTAAATGTTAACCGTCGGTAAAAATCATCGTATGACCTTATAAGAAAGGATAAAAAGACACTTTGTGTTAATTATTACCATAATCCTGACTACAAAATGACACTTTATGAAATAAAGTATTTTATTAATGAGTTTAATATAGTTTTTTAAGAAAATTATGACAGCAAAAATGACATAATAAGCAATGTGACGATTATGCTGTAGCGAACAAATGATAAATAACTAATTATTTTAAAGACAAACTGACACTAAACTGAAAGTGTCATTATGGCGTCAAACCAATGATCTAAATGAGAGAAAAACTTAGTGCAAATGTGAACTTAAACACAAAATGTCACTATTTCAATTACAATAATGCACTACTTACCAAAAATATTACTGGTAAACCGGTGTAATCACTAAAATGACACTTTTGCACTCAAAAATCGTAAATTTTGTTCTTGGCGACACGTACTTTTTCGTTGAAGGTCAGTGTTCCACTGAGGAGAGGGGAATATTTTGTTTAGTGACGAACCGGACCACTGCCATCTAACGGTTATTTCTGTTACTTTTAGACTAGCGTAAGTGCAATTACGCGTAGTTCCACATTTCCCAACAGATGGCATTAAAAAGTCGATTTGGCAAAATTTTGGATAGTGACAGTATTGGATTAAGTGTGCGAAATATAATGTAAATACTAAAATTTTAAAAGTACCTACCTACAAAAAAAAAATCAAAATAATTAGAATAAAAATAAGAAAAAAAATAACAATCATTGTACATATAAAGTTGATTTATAAATACGCCAATATCCATGGTCGTATCACGTATAATCGTAATTCGTAGGTAATCCATGTATATTGCCAGTCCTAAGCCTGGTCTAAAGTATGAAGGGAAACCAACTTTATTTATTAACTAAAGTGACCGAACGGAATATTGGCTAGCGGTATAATGTAACTAGGTGCGGTAGTGCGTACATCGAACGTAGTACGTATGGCGGCGGGGCATCCCATCACTCGATATCTCATGTAATGTAATAATACATCCGAACATATTTTCATTTCATTACATAGCGCACTATTTGATAGGTGCCAGGTGGCCGTCACTAGCGCGCCAGCTCGGGTGATGTTCGGAGTGATGGTAAAATGTAATATTACTTAGTACGAAATGTAATGCCATATGACATCACTTTTTAAAGTACTGTTTTGCGCATGTCTAACCAGATGGATCGTTGAGTTAAAGAGCCTTAACTTGACTCATTGAATTTATAAGTCCAAATTTAATTTTTTTCATTTATCAAGTTTCTTAGAGAGATTTCATCCTTACGATTGATCCTAACGATCTATGCAATAAAAGTACAGGTTGGAATTTTTACACATTTTAGTCGGTTCGATTCCCAGGTGTGGCAAGCGAATTTTCGAAAATCTTTGAATGTAGTTTTCTTTCTGTTCAAAAATAAGGAAATGTTTTCTTTGAGTAAAATTTTCTATCTACAGTATTAAGAGTACTTTCCCTTCAGGTGGCATTACAAAATTCCACCCTGTTTAATGATGGGGATGTGCTCGACATGGCTGTGCAATGCTCCAGCACACGTTAATTCTATCGAATTAATTTTCCCAGTCTCAGGACATTCATTTCTTCCCGCTGCACCGTGATTCGCCTAGAACAAGCTAGGTCACAAAAGTCAATTCAAAAAATCATTTCATTGATGGTCACATGTCACTAATGACAACCCAGGAATCATAAATCCAGATAAGAATTATATTCCATTAAGATTCCATTACAATTTGTTACATTCCATTACAATTTGTTATACGCAGTTGAAATCAGGTGTAAAGGAAATGGCATTTACGTAAACATTTTAGTTGCAATTGTGCAATGCTTTCAACAACACTTATTAAAATTTGTGCTGAATATTATAGTTTCTGCTTGATGGATTTTACTTTAGAGGGTAAGCATTTCCTAATTTTATTTCAGAAAGATTCTAATAACAGATAATGTGTAATCTGAGAGAGTTTGAAAAAACAGTCCAAAAATTTCGTCTTTTTTAAAAATCCTTACTTCAAAAAATATATCTCTTTGTATCCAGATGTATCCAGTCTAATTTTTTTTATATAATATAGCCACTACTCTAAGGGTGAGATCTATAGAGCGTGCTTGGACTTTGCTCAGACTTTACTTACGAAAAACTTAGCTGAGTATATGCTAAGCTTATACTTTGATTCGGAATTTATAGTCGTATTGCGCTAAGATTATGCTGAGCGTAAGCTTAGGGTAAACTTAAAGGATGATTCATTCCACGCCTTATCTTCTTGATTTTTCTTGTATTAAATATTACAATATTAATATTTAAAAATGTATTATGGTCCAGATTATACTTCATAGATAAGTTAATATTACATAAAATAGAAATTGACGTCTTTAAAGAGATAAAAGTATATTTTTATTCACAAAGAGAAAGAAACGGAACGTTGCTCGCACGCTGTCAAATTCAAGAATCAATCAAAATATCATTGTTCATAGCCATAATGATTAGATTTCTGTTAGAGATATAGTAAGACAGAGTTTTTGGAAATATAGAGCGAGAATTGAAAAAAGAGAGGTCATTATAAGCCCGTTGGAGTATGTGGAGATATTTGACCGCTATGGAAGGGCGATAAGTTTTGATAACATGAACCTGGTTTGGAAATCTGCATTAAATTCAGTTGTAAAGCCCCCTGGAAACTGGCATTTCCCATTCGCGGCAAGCAAGCGATTCATTATAAAAAGGAGTCCGAATAATAAAGTAACGATTAAAGGTGAATTACACTATCATTCTGAAACACAGATCTATAAATCAGTTTTGAAAAGAGGGCAGTCATTCATAAAAGTCGTACCTGAACCTATCAGGAAAAAAAAATACAAAGTGCTAAACTTGCGGACGTTGAAAAAAAAATATTTCAGCTCAGAATGGCAAACAAGACATGAATTGCAATATTATAAGAAAGTACTAGAGCTGTCTCAGGGTCTCAGGGTGATGCAGAAGATAATGAAGAAATTTGCGAGCCAAATCCACTCGAATTAGGATTATGTGTGTAAATCTTACATATATTTTGCACTAGGGATGTAACGGAAGCAGTTTTATCGGAACCGAAGCCGGAATCGGAGTTTTTAAATTTGCTTTCTCGGAATCGGAACCGCAGTCGGAATCGGAATCGGAAGCAGGGTGACATGAGAGAGAATTATTATTTAAGGACAAATAAAACATTATGTAGTATTTTTTTTTATTTTAAGTTTCAGTTGTAACATAAAAGTTTTATGTTTTATGATAAAACATAAAAAATGAACAAAATTGGCATATAAACAACAAGTTTAAATAGAATGAATTTAAACCCGAAGTAGCATGTACTAATCAATTAGTAATTAAATTATACTAACGAACAAAAGCTTTAAAAAAATTAAATCGTATTAATTGACTCTAAAAGTAGCGTATTATATTTGACGAATAAAAGCTTTGAAGCTTTGTCTCCCTCTAATCTGTTTCTTAAGGGGTCGTAGATTAGGCCAGCGCCACTAAAAAGTTGTTCGCTCGCTACCGAGCTTGGTGGACAAGACAAAAATTGACGAGCAATTGATTGCAGGGGCTGGAATTTGGTATTACCATTAACTTTCCACCATAATAGCGGATCATCACTAATACTAATACGTTTTTCTTTATTGAACTCATTTAGTATATTTTTTACGAAGACAAATTTATCAAAAACTGGACTTTTATCAAGTGTGGTATTATTATCGTCTTCTTCATCACTACTTAATAATATGTTTGACAAAACTGATTGCACATTACTACTATGGCTAGTTTCTGCTGGTAATTCCATTCTTGCCCGTTTTTCTACACTCGATTTGATGCCCTTTTTTATTATTTTGACATAGCTTTCTGCCTGGCCGTTACTAGCCGGGTGATACGCCGGCGATGTCAAGTGCGTGATTCCGTTCACATCGCAAAATTTAATAAATTCCTGCGAACAAAAGGAGGCGAAATTGTCTGTTATAAGAAATTCCATTAACCCGAACCGTGACATGAACTCATACAACTTTTCGATGACCGCGGCCGATGTAGTAGTGGTGACCATATCGTATACTTCCACCCATTTGGTATACGCGTCTACTATAACTAAATAGGTACGACCGTTAATCGGACCGAGGAAATCCATGTGGACGCGTTGGAAAGGACGCGATGGAAACTCCCAAGGCGAAATTGGTACACGGGGTGCTGCAGGTCGTAGCTGTTGACAGATGTTACAAGTACCTATTATATCTTCTACAGCGGCATCAATTCCAGGGAACCAGAACCGTGACCTACATTCTGCTTTAGTTTTTACCATGCCTAAGTGTGAAGAATGTAGTTCCGAAAGTACCTTCGCCGTCCCGTTTGCAGATCCCCGTTGCATCTGTTGTCGCGTCTATATCGTTCGCGATATACCACTGTAGTAGTCGACCTTTATATGACTTCCAAGAGTCACCACGACCGTGGTCAAAAGTCGATAAAATTCCGATCGACAACGACACCCGATCGGCCGACATTTTTTATTTCCCGGCACGTGGGTAATTATTAGATGCGCGCTCGTCGCCACTGTTACATCGGGGAAAACGAGTGATACACACGGTAGTTGTAGTCACACTGCTTTAATCAAACCAAAGACATTGGGATGACGTATACATGCAATCATGAATAGACACATATACAACAGGGTGCATCATACTTACGGGATACTTACACTCGTCGTTCCTGCACACTCGCCTGCCCGTCGACTACCTCAAGCAACACCTTACCGGTACGTATCGGGAAAGGCAGAAATGAAATCACAATAATTCAAGAAACACTTTATTAACGAAGCATATATCGGAGGAAGAAATCAAACAAAGACTCAGATGTAACAGACATTGAAGAGAGCCAGATCGAATTAACAAACAAAGACTCAGATGTAACGGAGCCTACAAATGTTTATGAAACACCAATAGGGCGTATGATATACATGCCCACGCCTGAGGCTAACATAATATTTTGCAGGCTAGAAGTAAAAATTATTTTATATTAATTATTAATTAAATTAAAAAATTAAACTCACCCATTAATATAGCAGCGAAGAATTTTGTCATTATTATCAGTGGCTTCTATCGTTATAATATGTATTGCACCTGTAATGTTTGACTTAACCTTAAACATCATTATTTCGTGAGTTAGACACCAATTTTAGAAAGAAACGATTTTAGTTTTAGGTTCCATTGGCAATAATACTTAAGTAGATCTACGTTTAGTCGCATCTTCCCCTACCTACTCGTTCTTACCAAGTCCGTGTTTAAACCTGAAGATCATTTAGGCTCATGACACTAGTTTCATCAAAAAGAAAACGGCCAAGTGCGAGTCGGACTCAACCATGAAGGGTTCCGTAGCAGCAAGTAACATCATATTATAAAAGTTCTTCTAGTTCGTTGTAACTTTGATCGATGTTTTAATAATAATGTATAATAATGTATTTTGTTTTTTTTTTATTAAGATTTATTAAAAAAAACTACTTACTAGATCTCGTTCAAAGCAATTTTCGGTGGAAGTTTGCATGGTTATATGCATCATACCTTTTTTTTGAGTTTTATCATTCTCTTATTTTAGAAGTTACAGGGGGGGGGGGGGGGACATTTTACGACTTTAGAAGTGGAAACCTCAATATCATTTTTGAAGACCGAGTTTCAACAGTATAGTTTTTATAGTTTCGGAAAGAAGTGGCTGTGACATACGGACGGACAGACAGACAGACATGACGAATCCATAAGGGTTCCGTTTTTTGCCATTTGGCTACGGAATCCTAAAATCGTGTCGAGTATGATACTTTTAGTTTCATGAAATTAATGCATGCACTATGAAAGTAGATGTAAGCACACGTGAAATAATTGATGAAATTAATGTCATGTAAGTAATTTTATGTCACTCGCAATGTAAATTAGGTACATGGTACATTAGGCTAGAGTCGACTTATACCTACATTTTAAAAGATCTACTGTTTACTAAACTACGAACAGGAGTAACCTAGGTAGGTATAGCAATTAGGATTTAGTACTGATCGCGAGTGATTTATCGGTATTTAGAAGTTGCGTTCTCATTGTCATTTCTGAAGATATAACTTTAAAACGGGCATTTAAAATGAAAAAAATATATTTAAAGAAAAATATTTAGTAGATAATAATATCTACATATTATTATACCCAATTAAAACCGTGTCTTATAACCAATTTATTTGGAAGTAAATAAAAAACCTTACCCAACGAAATTATTAAAATTGACAACAAAGTATTGATCCAGATTTTTCAGACATGCGTAGGTAGGTAGAAGCTATTTTAACATTTAAACTATCGTGAGTGTTTTCGATCATAAATATAAGTATACAAGCTGTTCTGTGCTCCTCTTGTGTAAACAAAAAAAACCAGCCAAGTGCGAGTCGGACTCGCACACCGAGGGTTCCGTACTCGGGTATTTTTACAACATTTTGCACGATAAATTAAAAACTATTATGCATAAACATAAATGAAAATCTGTTTTAGAATGTACCTACAGGTAAAGCCCTTTCATATAATACCCCAGTTGGTATAGTTATCTTACTTTGAAAATTTAAACACATTTTAATGTTTTTTTAATGATGTTACCACAAATTCACGGTTTTCGGATTTATTCCTTTACTTGTCAAACCTACCTACCTGTCAAATTTCTTTCTGCATTTATAAAAGTCCAACATTTTTGGATGACAGTGAAATGCAACCATTACCATCTCCCACTCCACAGCAGCTTCGCCTTCAAACCAGGAAAGCAGACATACCAAAGAATCCGCTACAGTGGTGACCCCACCAGTGGTGAACCTAAGGTCATGTATTACTGGATACCAATGGCTAGCCACAAAGACGCACGGAAGACGGCCATAATCACTCCTTTTGGCCTGATTCTCGGAAGATGAAGTCCAGCATAAAAAGCTGCTTCATCAAATCCTGGAACGTCTCGACAAGCATGGTGTGACGCTCAACGTCGACAAGTGCCAGTTTGGTGTGGAAACCATCAACTTCTTAGGCTATGAAGTCTCCTGCAGCGGAATCAAACCCACGAAGGAACGTACCGACACAATATCCACGTACCCAAAGCCGAAGACCATCGTCGAGTTACGTCGTTTCCTGGGCATACTTAATTTCTATCGAGACTGCCTGCCCCATCAAGCGGATCATCGACATGAGCTGAACAAGTATCTGCACAATAAGAAGAATAATGACAAGACGCCAATAGAATGGACACCCGCAGCTGATGAAGCTTTTGAGAAATGCCGCCAAAGCATCACAGAAGCAACAACACTGAGCTACCCAGTTCCCGGCTGCGAACTTGCCATCATGACAGACGCCTCAGATCATAGCATAGGCGCAGTGCTTCAACAGAGGCTCAAAAAGGCTTAGAAACCGTTGGCGTTCTTTTCGAAAACTATGAGTCCCACGCAGCGTCGCTACTCAGTCTACGACCGCGAGCTGCTAGCGATGTACGCAGCCGTGAAACACTTCCGAAGGCTGATAGAAGGCTGCGAAGTCACTCTCTACACCGACCACAAGCCTCTCTCCTTCGCATTGAATCGAACAGCAAGCAGCAGCTACACACCGCGACGAGAACGTCAACTACATTTCATCAGCCAATTCTGCACGAGCATAAAATACATCAAGGGCGAAGAGAATCCAGTCGCCGATGCCTTATCTCGAATCGAAGACATCCAGTGCCCCAACGTTTTGGACTACGGACAGTTGGCGTTGTACCAAGCGAGCGATGAAGAACTGGCAAACCTCAAGAAACAACCTCAACTGAAGTTCGGCGCAATAACACTGCCAGGACTCGATCGACCAATCACCTGCGAGCTTTCCACCGCATCTCCTCGTCCATATCTACCCAAGACATACCGTTACGCCGCATTCAAAGCGCAACACGGCCTATGTCACCCTGGCGTTAGAACAACACGGAAGCAGATGGCATCAAAGTTCTTCTGGCCAACGATGAATCCGGAAGTAGCAACATGGGCCAAAGCATGCATCGACTGTCAACGCAGCAAAATCCATCGACATGTCGTCACCCCTTTGGCACAGTTTCCACCTTCGCAGCGCTTCGAACACATCCACATCGATATCGTCGGTCCACTACAACTATCGAACGACTTCAGATATTGTGTAACAATCATCGACCGATGTACCAAGTGGCCAGAAGCAATACCAGTGCAAGACATCAATTGGATCACAAGGTTTGGGACACCCCTACGAATTACAACGGATCAGGCGAAAAATTTTGAATCATCACTTTTCACTGCCTTAATGAAGAGAATGGGAGTCTCAAGAATCCGAACTACAGCATACCACCCTCAGGCGAACGGTCAAATAGAAAGATGGCATCGAACAATGAAGGCAGCTCTCATGGCCAGCGGTGCGACTACAACATGGACAGACGAATTACCAACTGTACTACTAGGCCTACGAACAGCAATACGAGACGACAACAATCTCAGTCCGGCTATGATGACGTATGGAGCAACGCTACGTATACCGTCCGACTTTCTCGTACCTACACAGTCGAAAATCGAAGACGCAGACTACGTGCGACGTCTCACTGAAACAATGGCAGCAATAACTCCGACGGAACGCTCTCCAGCGACGCGATCGACGTTCGTCTACAAAGACCTAGCAACGTGCACACATGTCTTCGTACGCAACGACACCGTACGATCGCCATTGACACCACCATACGACGGACCCTATCAAGTTCTGAAGCGCCACGACAAGTACTATCAAATACAACTACCACTACGAACAACCGTGGTATCATTGGATAGACTCAAGCCCGCTTACATGCTCAACGAGGAAGACACAGGCGCAAGCACAGAAAAAACGTCAGTACCGACGAGTTCAAGACCGAAATCTACAATGGAAACGAACTCGCCGACACCGGCGCCTGCACCTTCCTACGTCACAAGAAGCGGCCGCGTCGTGAAAAAAGTGGTACGCTTCGCTTGAAGGGGGGTACTATGGGTGCATCATACTTACGGGATACTTACACTCGTCGTTCCTGCACACTCGCCTGCCCGTCGACTACCTCAAGCAACACCTTACCGGTACCTATAAATTGGACAGGGACGTATCGGGAAAGGCAGAAATGAAATCACAATAATTCAAGAAACACTTTATTAACGAAGCATATATCGGAGGAAAAAATCAAACAAAGGCTCAGATGTAACAGACATTGAAGAGAGCCAGATCGAATTAACAAACAAAGACTCAGATGTAACGGAGCCTACAAATGTTTATGAAACACCAATAGGGCGTATGATATACATGCCCACGCCTGAGGCTAACATAATATTTTGCAGGCTAGAAGTAAAAATTATTTTATATTAATTATTAATTAAATTAAAAAATTAAACTCACCCATTAATATAGCAGCGAAGAATTTTGTCATTATTATCAGTGGCTTCTATCGTTATAATATGTATTGCACCTGTAATGTTTGACTTAACCTTAAACATCATTATTTCGTGAGTTAGACACCAATTTTAGAAAGAAACGATTTTAGTTTTAGGTTCCATTGGCAATAATACTTAAGTAGATCTACGTTTAGTCGCATCTTCCCCTACCTACTCGTTCTTACCAAGTCCGTGTTTAAACCTGAAGATCATTTAGGCTCATGACACTAGTTTCATCAAAAAGAAAACGGCCAAGTGCGAGTCGGACTCAACCATGAAGGGTTCCGTAGCAGCAAGTAACATCATATTATAAAAGTTCTTCTAGTTCGTTGTAACTTTGATCGATGTTTTAATAATAATGTATAATAATGTATTTTGTTTTTTTTTTATTAAGATTTATTAAAAAAAAACTACTTACTAGATCTCGTTCAAAGCAATTTTCGGTGGAAGTTTGCATGGTTATATGCATCATACCTTTTTTTTGAGTTTTATCATTCTCTTATTTTAGAAGTTACAGGGGGGGGGGGGGACATTTTACGACTTTAGAAGTGGAAACCTCAATATCATTTTTGAAGACCGAGTTTCAACAGTATAGTTTTTATAGTTTCGGAAAGAAGTGGCTGTGACATACGGACGGACAGACAGACAGACATGACGAATCCATAAGGGTTCCGTTTTTTGCCATTTGGCTACGGAATCCTAAAATCGTGTCGAGTATGATACTTTTAGTTTCATGAAATTAATGCATGCACTATGAAAGTAGATGTAAGCACACGTGAAATAATTGATGAAATTAATGTCATGTAAGTAATTTTATGTCACTCGCAATGTAAATTAGGTACATGGTACATTAGGCTAGAGTCGACTTATACCTACATTTTAAAAGATCTACTGTTTACTAAACTACGAACAGGAGTAACCTAGGTAGGTATAGCAATTAGGATTTAGTACTGATCGCGAGTGATTTATCGGTATTTAGAAGTTGCGTTCTCATTGTCATTTCTGAAGATATAACTTTAAAACGGGCATTTAAAATGAAAAAAATATATTTAAAGAAAAATATTTAGTAGATAATAATATCTACATATTATTATACCCAATTAAAACCGTGTCTTATAACCAATTTATTTGGAAGTAAATAAAAAACCTTACCCAACGAAATTATTAAAATTGACAACAAAGTATTGATCCAGATTTTTCAGACATGCGTAGGTAGGTAGAAGCTATTTTAACATTTAAACTATCGTGAGTGTTTTCGATCATAAATATAAGTATACAAGCTGTTCTGTGCTCCTCTTGTGTAAACAAAAAAAACCAGCCAAGTGCGAGTCGGACTCGCACACCGAGGGTTCCGTACTCGGGTATTTTTACAACATTTTGCACGATAAATTAAAAACTATTATGCATAAACATAAATGAAAATCTGTTTTAGAATGTACCTACAGGTAAAGCCCTTTCATATAATACCCCAGTTGGTATAGTTATCTTACTTTGAAAATTTAAACACATTTTAATGTTTTTTTAATGATGTTACCACAAATTCACGGTTTTCGGATTTATTCCTTTACTTGTCAAACCTACCTACCTGTCAAATTTCTTTCTGCATTTATAAAAGTCCAACATTTTTGGATGACAGTGAAATGCAACCATTACCATCTCCCACTCCACAGCAGCTTCGCCTTCAAACCAGGAAAGCAGACATACCAAAGAATCCGCTACAGTGGTGACCCCACCAGTGGTGAACCTAAGGTCATGTATTACTGGATACCAATGGCTAGCCACAAAGACGCACGGAAGACGGCCATAATCACTCCTTTTGGCCTGATTCTCGGAAGATGAAGTCCAGCATAAAAAGCTGCTTCATCAAATCCTGGAACGTCTCGACAAGCATGGTGTGACGCTCAACGTCGACAAGTGCCAGTTTGGTGTGGAAACCATCAACTTCTTAGGCTATGAAGTCTCCTGCAGCGGAATCAAACCCACGAAGGAACGTACCGACACAATATCCACGTACCCAAAGCCGAAGACCATCGTCGAGTTACGTCGTTTCCTGGGCATACTTAATTTCTATCGAGACTGCCTGCCCCATCAAGCGGATCATCGACATGAGCTGAACAAGTATCTGCACAATAAGAAGAATAATGACAAGACGCCAATAGAATGGACACCCGCAGCTGATGAAGCTTTTGAGAAATGCCGCCAAAGCATCACAGAAGCAACAACACTGAGCTACCCAGTTCCCGGCTGCGAACTTGCCATCATGACAGACGCCTCAGATCATAGCATAGGCGCAGTGCTTCAACAGAGGCTCAAAAAGGCTTAGAAACCGTTGGCGTTCTTTTCGAAAACTATGAGTCCCACGCAGCGTCGCTACTCAGTCTACGACCGCGAGCTGCTAGCGATGTACGCAGCCGTGAAACACTTCCGAAGGCTGATAGAAGGCTGCGAAGTCACTCTCTACACCGACCACAAGCCTCTCTCCTTCGCATTGAATCGAACAGCAAGCAGCAGCTACACACCGCGACGAGAACGTCAACTACATTTCATCAGCCAATTCTGCACGAGCATAAAATACATCAAGGGCGAAGAGAATCCAGTCGCCGATGCCTTATCTCGAATCGAAGACATCCAGTGCCCCAACGTTTTGGACTACGGACAGTTGGCGTTGTACCAAGCGAGCGATGAAGAACTGGCAAACCTCAAGAAACAACCTCAACTGAAGTTCGGCGCAATAACACTGCCAGGACTCGATCGACCAATCACCTGCGAGCTTTCCACCGCATCTCCTCGTCCATATCTACCCAAGACATACCGTTACGCCGCATTCAAAGCGCAACACGGCCTATGTCACCCTGGCGTTAGAACAACACGGAAGCAGATGGCATCAAAGTTCTTCTGGCCAACGATGAATCCGGAAGTAGCAACATGGGCCAAAGCATGCATCGACTGTCAACGCAGCAAAATCCATCGACATGTCGTCACCCCTTTGGCACAGTTTCCACCTTCGCAGCGCTTCGAACACATCCACATCGATATCGTCGGTCCACTACAACTATCGAACGACTTCAGATATTGTGTAACAATCATCGACCGATGTACCAAGTGGCCAGAAGCAATACCAGTGCAAGACATCAATTGGATCACAAGGTTTGGGACACCCCTACGAATTACAACGGATCAGGCGAAAAATTTTGAATCATCACTTTTCACTGCCTTAATGAAGAGAATGGGAGTCTCAAGAATCCGAACTACAGCATACCACCCTCAGGCGAACGGTCAAATAGAAAGATGGCATCGAACAATGAAGGCAGCTCTCATGGCCAGCGGTGCGACTACAACATGGACAGACGAATTACCAACTGTACTACTAGGCCTACGAACAGCAATACGAGACGACAACAATCTCAGTCCGGCTATGATGACGTATGGAGCAACGCTACGTATACCGTCCGACTTTCTCGTACCTACACAGTCGAAAATCGAAGACGCAGACTACGTGCGACGTCTCACTGAAACAATGGCAGCAATAACTCCGACGGAACGCTCTCCAGCGACGCGATCGACGTTCGTCTACAAAGACCTAGCAACGTGCACACATGTCTTCGTACGCAACGACACCGTACGATCGCCATTGACACCACCATACGACGGACCCTATCAAGTTCTGAAGCGCCACGACAAGTACTATCAAATACAACTACCACTACGAACAACCGTGGTATCATTGGATAGACTCAAGCCCGCTTACATGCTCAACGAGGAAGACACAGGCGCAAGCACAGAAAAAACGTCAGTACCGACGAGTTCAAGACCGAAATCTACAATGGAAACGAACTCGCCGACACCGGCGCCTGCACCTTCCTACGTCACAAGAAGCGGCCGCGTCGTGAAAAAAGTGGTACGCTTCGCTTGAAGGGGGGTACTATGGGTGCATCATACTTACGGGATACTTACACTCGTCGTTCCTGCACACTCGCCTGCCCGTCGACTACCTCAAGCAACACCTTACCGGTACCTATAAATTGGACAGGGACGTATCGGGAAAGGCAGAAATGAAATCACAATAATTCAAGAAACACTTTATTAACGAAGCATATATCGGAGGAAAAAATCAAACAAAGGCTCAGATGTAACAGACATTGAAGAGAGCCAGATCGAATTAACAAACAAAGACTCAGATGTAACAGACATTGAAGAGAGCCAGATCGAATTAACAAACAAAGACTCAGATGTAACGGAGCCTACAAATGTTTATGAAACACCAATAGGGCGTATGATATACATGCCCACGCCTGAGGCTAACATAATATTTTGCAGGCTAGAAGACATTTATAAAAGTCCAACATTTTTGGATGACAGTGAAATGCAACCATTACCATCTCCCACTCCACAGCAGCTTCGCCTTCAAGCCAGGAAAGCAGACATACCAAAGAATCCGCTACACCCCCATCGCTCTTTAGAGTCTTCAACTAGAAAAAAAGAAATACATCATATTATTACTATTCAGTTTTTAATGTTCAATATGTTTTTTGTTGCAGTTTTTTGGCCACAGGTAATTCATATAGATCATTGGCATTCAACTATCGAATGGGATTTAGCACCGTGCGAGAAATCGTGCGCGATGTTTGCGAAGCAATTTGAAACAAGTTGGGTCCTATATGTATATATGTCAGAACCAACCACGTTAATGTGGCAAAAATCAGAAGAAGGATTTAGAAGTAGGCATTGGACGGAAAACATGTGAATATCATTTGTCCAAGAAATGGAGGATCAAACTTTTGGAATTACAAAGGAGAGAATTCAGTAGTACTGCTAGCATTAGTAGACCCTAATTATAAGTTCTTGGCTATAGACGTAGGCTCATATGGGAAAAATAGTGACGTTGGAATATTCAGTAAATCTGTACTTGGAGAGTCTTTAGAACAACGTAAATTAAAAATACCTAATGATAAACCTTTGGCTTCTGGCCTGGAACCATTACCACATGTAATAGTGGCAGATGAAGCTTTCCCTTTAAAGCCATATTTAATGCGGCCTTACAGTAAAAATGATGTTCGCAATAATGAACCCAACCAAGTATACAATTATCGTCTAAGCCGTGCTAGACGTATTGTTGAAAATTCTTTCGCCATTTTAAGAGCAAGATGGCGCGTTTTCGCTAAGCCTATGGAAGTACAACCTGATATGGTAGACAAAATAATATTAGCAACATGTTGTTTGCACAATTATTTAGGAAATGATAAATTGCCATCTGATTGTACACAAGAAGATAATAAGACGATGGGGCCTACAGCTTTTGAAAACTTGGACCCTCTGCGCAGAAATTCAACACAATATGCCTTTTCTGTTCGAAACAAAGTTAAGGAATACTTTAATTCCTACGATGGGGCAATTCCGTGGCAAGTAGATATTGTAAGAAGAGGAAGACAAAATTATGTGTGAGATTCTACGAAACTTTTGCTCCGCAATATGTGTATTTAACAAATATGTACTAATAAATATACGCACTTTACTTGAGTTATAAAATGAAGTGATTTGTCGAAAGCGACAAAACACTTTGTAAGTTTTATACTTTTTGAGAAAATCGAATCAGACTTCCAAGGTAGCGGGTGGCCCGGTTTATTTGCTGTCCAGTGTATTTTGATTAAATAAATATGTTAAATTAAAAAAAAAAAACTAATTTTTATTTTTCAATACAAATCGGCAATTTCATACTTTAACCCCTAATACTTGGAAAAAGTTGCGAGACAACTATTATGGTTGTCTCGCAACCACGTTGGGAAGCCTTAAAAAGACAGAAGGATGGAAAAAGTGGTCAAGCTGCCAACAACACGAGTCTTTGGAAATTCCAGGAAGTTATGGAATTCCTTGTTCCATACATGCAAAATAGGAACACAACTGGAAATTATTCCCAAGATGATTCACAGGTGTCTCAAGAAAGTAATCATACTCAAGTTTCGGAATTGGACGAGGACAACTTTGAAGTAGAAAACGAAAGCACTCATGGTTTTGTAAACGAAAACAGCCAATCTTCTAATACGACTGCTGCAAGTTCCGAAACCACATCACAAAATACAAGCACACCTTTAACACGAACACGTGTACATAGTGTTCAACATGAAATTTTAAGGGAGTTGTCCAAAAATGTTTTTTTAAATTTTGGATGTAATGAACCAGAATGTTTTTAATATGGTTGGATAGAGCTCCAAAAAGGTTTCCATCTAAATAATTTACAGAATTTTTAACGCCTCGGATAGTGAGAAAAACATTTTTTTTTTCACTCATTTGTCGACCAGTGTGTCCTACGCCTCACAAAACCCATTCAAGGAAACAACCGTAACGTGACGGCTGGCAATTGATTCTCATCCATAGAGCTCGTAGACGAACTATCATCACTGAAGCTGACGTATGTAAGGACGCTAAAGAAGAACAAGAGGGAAATCCGATTGAATTTCAGCCAAAGAAGGATCGAGAAGTAAACTCTATTTACTAGCACAAAAACGTTATGCTCATACGTGCCAAATAAGAATAGAGCTGTGACGCTTTTATCTTCCATGCATCTTAGTGCCCAGATAGATGAAAATACTAAAAAACCTGAAATTATTATGTATTATAACTCAACTAAAGGAGGCGTCGATGAAGCTGACAAAAAATGCTCGATTTACTGTTGGAACTGGCTGTAAACTAAATTGTTTATATTTAAACTTATTCTTATTCTTTTTCTAAAATCCTTTTGTTTTACGTTCGATGACTTTTTATCTCACTTCAAATATATATCTCAAACAGGACGTTTTTCTTTTACTGATATTTTTCCTATAAATTCAAAATATCCCAACACGTTATCAGCACGAAGCTCTTGGGAAAAGTCATAAGTGGAAAAGTGGTGTTAATTGTCCAGTGTTGCTATATTTGTTGCGAACAAGGAAAATCATATTTAGATATTTTACTTTCCAAATGTCGCAAGCAAGCGGAGATATAAGTGGCCAAAGGAATGAAATCCAAACCAAATGAAGCCACGGATTCGATCACAACACTTACTGCTAATTTTTCAAATAAGGATGTTTGGTGATTCTGTCCTTCATGCTTCGCCCTGTGGTGGACTGTACATAGTTAGTTGATGGTACTGTTAATATTCCACCTAAGATGAATAGTGAAAATATTGCGTACGAGGTGCACCCTGACTGTCTGAGCAAGTATCAGCTCTGGCATTAACGGTTAGGACACTTATGTCGCATAGGCATGAATCAATTGAAGAATCATCAGGTAGGAGTAGATTTTAGTTAGTTTTTTATTTTTTTGTTGCTGTGTGTTGATATGTTATGTTAAGTTTTTTTTTGTAAGACAATTTAGTTTAAGGGGGATGTTGGAACTGGCTGTAAACTAAATTGTTTATATTTAAACTTATTCTTATTCTTTTTCTAAAATCCTTTTGTTTTACGTTCGATGACTTTTTATCTCACTTCAAATATATATCTCAAACAGGACGTCCAAGTTTTTCTTTTTACTGATATTTTTCCTATAAATTCAAAATATCCCAACATTTACTCCAGTAGCCATCGCACAAGGAGATGGCCTATGGTGTTGCTATGCTATATCGTATCCTAGACTTAAGTGCCATGAATGCGTACATTTTATATAACATGCACTGTTATAGTAATTAGTTTAGCTGTTTTTAATACTTAAAAATATAAATTAAGTAGATTTAAACTGAAAAGTGCCAAATATTTTTTATTTTTTAAATTTCTATAATTCTTGAAATAAAAGTTGATTATATAAGCACGTTATTTTATTGCTAAATCACATAACTTCAATATTCAATCAGTTTTAAAGCGATATATCAAATTCCCAAAAAAAAATGTGTGTGCATATAGGAGCCTGTGAGACTCCACGTCCACAGTAGTGTTAAGAAAAATGACGTCCATACTTTTTAAGAAGGTTAAGAAACACAGCACAGCACAGCGCAGTACAGCGCAGTATAGCTCGATGTTGATTTGTCGCCCTAACCTGGTGGTATCCAAGCTGAGTAAAGATGTTATACAACAGGTGACTGACATCCTGGTTAATCCTCTGGAAGAACGTAAGTACGAGATACTTAAGGAAAGATTGTTGGTCATCTATGAGGAGTCGGAGAACCGCCAGATTCATAAGTTCATCGGGGAGATGGGAGTTGGGTGATCAGAAACCCAGCCATCTGCTCGGAAAGATGCAAGATCTGGCCAGGGGTAAGATTAATAACGATACCTTAAGCGTACTATGGCAGAATCTGCTACCAGCAGCAGCACGAAGCGTTCTGGCTGCGACAGAGGCTAAAGACCTGGACAGACTAGCCGTAATTGCGGACAAAGTTATGGAAAGTATTAAATCCCAACCGGTAGCAGAAGTGGCAGCAAAGGAAGCCATATCCAAAACTACGTCGATCGCGGCTGAAATAGTCAAGATCAATGCGAGGTTGGACCAGCTGGACAGGTCCAGACACAGTTGGCGAGGCAGGCGGGGTCGCAGAGGGTTCCGTGGCCGTTCGCGTTCCCGAGAAAGAGAGGACAACAGGTCGAGACGTTCCCCGGATAGCCCGGACTGCCTCTGCGTACATCACTTTAGATATAGGCAGAGAGCTAATCGCTGCGAACAGTCGTGCACCTGGAAGAACAAACAGGAAAACTAGTGGAGATACAGGTAGAACCGGTGGGTACCTGCATCGACTTAGGGAACCACCGTTTATGTATTACAGTTGAGGACAATAGAATACGTTATTTAATCGACACAGGTGCGAACATTTCAGTGTTACCTAAAAATTATAAATCCGTGTGTGATAGTGTAGTGAATAATAAATATAAACTTTATACCGCGAATGGTAGCGAAATACAGACTTATGGAACAAAGACCCTAGTGTTAAAGGAGGTCGGCGAAGTCGAACCAGCTATTCCTATTATAAAAACCATTCAGATTCACAAATCATTTAATTTTTAATAATATTTTTCAAAGTATTATTACAAGTTGCTCTTATAATGAAATACGTTGGTGCTTTGACTTATCCTTTATTCCATTAGGTATTACATGTTCTAGTTAGTAGTTACACGTTATAAGACTCTAGGACTTAAGTATCGATCGTATTGTTCTAGACATTTCTTTTGGTATATGTGTGTGACATTGACAGATGACGTACATAGACTAGAGACTACTTATAACAGCTCTGATGATTAATAATGATTTAGGACTTAGGATTCCTTCTTTTAAACAATAGCACAGCGTAAAGGTATCTTAGTGGTTTAGACAAAGGCGTGGCTTGTATTCAGCCACGTTGGTAAACATGTTTTAAAAAATATTATAATGTGCATTTTTAATGTCCATTATGTTGTTGTTGTATTAATTTAAGATTTTTGGCATAGATTAAGTAGGTAAGTAGTTTACGAAAGTTTCCAACCTTGTTATTTTCTAATAATGTTTAACCCGGTAAACACGTTTTTGCTATATAAGTATATATTTTATCATGAAAATGAATGTTCCCCATTTATTTATTTTGTCTGAAAAAATTTTGTTACTATAACCTACAATAGGTTATAATAATATTATAGGATATTTTTAGATATAGCCACACTGTTTGGTCGGTCACTACGACGCGACGCGCGCGAACGCTCGGCGGCCGGCCTAACGTGGCTTAACGCCCACAGTCTCCAAAACATGGACAGACGATACAGCGAAATCCTGTATCAAGCTCCTGAAGGCAAGGGCCAGCGTTTGATTATCTGCCACGCTGGTACAGCCAAAGGTTTTGTAGTGAAGTGACTCCGGATAATTGGAGGAAAGTCGTAGAAAAGACCAAAAAACTTTACTACGATGATTGGGATCGAGATGTGCGATACGACACTCTTGAAGATCAACCATTATTGATAAATGTAGGTGACAGCAGTTGCAGTTCAGATTCCGAGTCTGAGACGCAAACACTCATGTCATTATCAGATTCAGAATAAAATACAGAGTGTAACAAAAGTAAGTGATAATATTTTAGAGTGTGTAGTGTCCCTTATATAGAGTTCACTGGCAAAGTAGCAGCGCTAAAAGCAAAAATTTTTTTTTGTGATTTGCATGGGGAAGCTCATATGGCGCACTTGCCCATACAAATCACAAAAAAAATTTTTCGCTTTCAGCGCTGAGTACTTTCACTGTAAACTATATAAGGAACACATGCAAACCCTAAAGTATTATCACTTACTTTTGTTACACCCTTGACCCTGTGTATGTAAATAAATAATTGTTATAAACAGATTTTGTTTCATTTCATTTTGTCCTATAGCTGTTATTTTTTAATTTTCTTGGGTATAATATAATCATGTGTGTATGTATGAATGGTATGTAATATTCTGTTCCATTCCATAATATATGAACTAAAATGTGAGTATGGAAAAAAATTGTGCACTCGTTTCCATTACCGACATTTTTACTTGCCGCCCTAGTCGATAAAGGTCACACGACGTAAGTTTTGCAGGACGTAAACATAAATTCAGATTGAGATAACTTCTTGTAAATGTTAAGAATTGTTAAAAATATCAACGGAATATCATTTCTAAGCTACGTAAAAATTATAAATGGCAATATGATCCCAATTTAATGGTGACGCCACTACAATGTTATATGGTGACATTATAATGTTATATGGTAGTCATAGGGATCAAGGTTCGCCGCGCCGATTATAGTAGATTTAAGGAACAAACGATTGATAGATCAAGAGACTAATAATGTATGTAATTTCTACGATAGTAAACTCGGAGCATACATCAATTTTTATTATAGCCGAGTCTCATCAGTGTTATTCTCTCCCAAGTAGGTACCCTGAATTGACTAAGCCGGCGACGACGTTCAAAGAACCAACACGGCGCTACCTAGCCGCTAGTACGGGTGGTAGCTGGACGACCATAGGACAGCAACACCTTCGTACTCCGAGATAGCCTCTAAAGACAAAAGAGCGGCAAAACAGGTCAGGCTGGTGCTTGTGTGAATACTTGGAAATATGCATAAATTATGGAATTTTTGATTCCTTATATGAAAAGTCGAGAAAGATCTATTCAGATATATTCAGAGCGATCTAAGAATTGCAACCCGACGTGAAATCGACGAAACGATCGCAGGTGAAGGGATCCGACCTGGTAAAATATATTTGCCAGCAAGTCTCACGAATAGCCCGCGTTATGTGCAAATACGACGCTTTGGCCATTATTGCATGGTTGGGAAAACCAAGCTTTTGCCTCACTGTCACATGTGATCCGAAATGGCCTGAAAGTTTATATCCATGCCAATAGCCAACAAATCGAACCGATTTGTGTGTGAGAGTATTTCAACTAGAGTTGGCAAGAGGTACTGTTAAAAAAAATTTGATCAAAAGAATTCTTTCGTACCCTTGTGTCAATTCTACATGTTATAGAATTTCAGAAAAGGGGTTTACCTCACGGACACATTACGTTCCGCGTAGAAGGAGGCGGACCCATCGATAGTATGGATTTCAAGCAACGGAGGTGTGACAGCACTTTTAATGTTTAAGCTTCCGTTAGACTTTGAAGGTGGTAATGCAGACTGGGGAGTTGCGAATAACTCTCAAAGAGTAGCGCTGATCAAAGCAGCACGTCTTATCATTGTCGATGAAGCAACAATGGCTCATAGGCACCTGATTGAAACGATTGACCACGGCCTTAAAGATCTAATGGAATGCAATACCCTTTGGAGGCAAAGTATTTTTATTAGCAGGTGATTTTAGACAAATGCCACCGGTGATAACATGAGCAGGAGAGCTTGACATATGCAAGGCATCAAATAAAAAAAATCTGACATTTGGCACTACATTCAACAATTCAAATTAACTGAAAATCAGCGTGCAAATGATCCACTCGAATTTTGCTAACTTTGTACTGCGTATTGGAGAAGGTGAAGTCGAAACGACCGAAGAAAGTTTATTAATTAAAAAAATATCAATTACGTAAATAGCTTACTGATGACATTATATGTCCACAGCACGACGTCTGTGATCCATAAAACATTTATAAAAGAGCTATTCTTCCTGGACTTAATAAAAATATAAGAGATATTAAAAAAAAAATACTTGAACTGGTACCTGGACCTATGATTAACTGTTACAGTGCCGAGTGATAACCGAAATGATAGCAAACTGAACGATTAGAAGGCAACGTTTTAAATTCTATTACAGCACCTGGTGTACCAGATCATAATTTGAGACTGAAAGTAGGCGCGGTCGCAATACTTATTCGAAATATCAGTTTCACACACCGTTTAGTTAATGGCAAACCCATCATCATACTGCTACATGCTAAAAACAGAACGACTCCAATACATGTATATTTGGATTTCCGAGACCTGTGTCAGATGACACAAAAATACTTGATGACCATCAAACTACAAGGATCGGTGGTAGGTTTTACGAATTGAAGCGAGATGAAGCTGAAACAATGATTAATAATTAATTATAATATGAGATTACTACTTCTGTGGCGTGCGAATATTGATGTCCAACCTGTTGTATCAGCGGTAGGTGTGGCAATGTACATTTCTAAGTATACAGCAAAATCTGAACCATCGCAAGTCCAGAGAGCAATAACAGAAGCACTGACTAGACTTCGTGAACGAGGAGGAAACATTCAGCAACAAGTATTCGCTGTACAAAGTGCTCTTCTCAATCACCGTCAAGTCTCGGCATCCGAATGCGCGTACAGGTTATGCCACCTAAAGCTGAGGGATAGCTCAAGAAAATGCGTCTTTGTCAATACTTGCAAACCCCAAGAAAGGTACAGAATGCTGCGGTTTGACACTGACTGTCCAGAACCTTTTAAAAATATTTTCGAACGATACGAAAATCGTCCAAGAAATTTGGAATACTTAAGTCTAGGAGAGTTCGCCGTAACTTATGAACCCTTATCATCTGTTGCCTTTTATGAAGATAACAATGGTGATAACGATGCATATCAAACACAGCAGAAGAATCAGCTCCAATAATAACGTTGTTGAACAGAATGGGACGCATGAAAAAGCGAAGTAAACCTGCCGTATTACGAACTCGGTACTACACCGCCGTTTCTGACCCTGAAGCATATTATTACAGTTTGCTTGTAGCTCACTGTCCATTTCGAGCTGAAGAAGAACTACTGACGGGATATGACAACGCTAAAGAAGCATTTTTAGCTAAGCGCAATACTTTACGCCCGCTACAGCGGAATTGTAGTATTGAGCTCATGAACCGCTGGGAAGAAGAGATTCAAGATGCTATCCGTCGTGTCACTGTGGAAAACGCTGCAGAATTATGTGTAAATAATGTAAATACTGATCTTGAGCAACCAAACATACTAGACCCCGAAACACACATATATATGGACATTCCTGATGTAGATAACAATGTTACGGACCCTATTGATACAGTAATGGCAGATGAAGACTTTTTGAGGGAAGTTCAGCGTTTAAATATTGATCAAAGACGACTTTTTTCACTAATCAGCCAAAAACTGGGGAACGATTGTACCAACACCTCTGCACTTCGTTTGTTCATCACAGGTGGCGCAGGCAGCGGTAAAAGTTTTACTTTGAAACTTCTTGTCGAACAAATCCGAAGACTATCTGCAGATCGGCATAGTGTGGTGATAGCAGCTCCGACTGGCGTCGCGGCTCGCCTTGTGGGTGGCTGTACTTTGCATTCAACATTTTCACTACCCATTGAAAAGGTCGCATACCAACTCTGCGCCCATTTTCCGGAGACAGACTGCAAAGAGAGAGAGTTAAATGGCGGAAAATCAACTGGCTAATTATTGGTGAAATATCGATGGTGCCCTATAACTCACTGAGGAATATTCATATACGTCTTCAAGAAATTAAACAAAACTCAGATTTCTTCGGTGGAGTAAATATATTGTTGTTCGGTGATATTATGCAGTTACCTTCCGTAGCGAAGACAGCAGGTGGATCGTACTGCTTCAGACAACGGCCCCAAGTCTGCTATTTTACATGATTTGTCATTGAAGTACAATGCAATTTTAATTCAATTACCATTGGTTCAATTTCGTAGTCTACTAAATTCACAATGGCCGATCGATGGTCTTATAATTGGATTGTATTAGTTGTGTTGTAGTTGGTGTTGCCATTCGCTCAAAAAGCGTTTGCCGAAATGAGTCCAAAAAAAAAAAAAATACATATTTATCAACAAAACTGCAAACGTTCACGTGACAGGCCATAACTGCAGCTGACAAGAACGTAAGCATTTGGAGGCTGTTTTGCGTCACCAGGAACGTAAGCCACGATCTAACAGGAAAACTGTGCATCTGTATACCGAGTTAATGGTGTTACATCTGTACATCAACAAAATTTAGTTTTAAATTCAAAAATCAGAAACTTTCCCCTCCAACCCCTCGTATAGTATAGTAGTCTGTACATAAAGAAAAATGGGCAATGGCTAAGTTTGAATAGTGCTTTCAATGATATTGGGTCGTCAACATTCTCTTGTGGGAAAGCTTATGTAGCACTTTCAAGGGTAACTACATAGTTTGAAACGGGTTCATCTCATTAACATTGATTTAAGTAGTATGAAAGCACACCAGGCAGCTATTATTGAATAAAATAGGTTACAAACTAATTGCCGCCCTGATTTACTGCTTCCTACATGTAGCAAACCAACAAGACAAAAAGGTAACGATAGGGAGCGGGCCATGAAAAAAGGAATAGCTGAAGTTCAAGAAATAGAGCCCAAAAAATAGTAAAAAATTCCTGCAAAATAATGAAATCTCCCCAAAAACATTTTATATAAATGTGGAGTGATCTTTCATATTTGTTATACCTACCTATACCTACATTACAGGTCGGCATGAATATCAAGTTATATTCTTAAAAAATATCCTTGATAATTGTTTCTGTTGTCTGCGGTCTTCGGCGGTGTTCTGGACGTTTTTGTGCGCGTCTCTTTAATAATTAGTTACCAACCAACTTACATATTTCCTTATTGTATCACTAACCGGAGAACAGGCTATACACAGCACATACGTGTATGCACAGCTAAACTTTGTGAAATTGTTGGAGTTATTGTCGTTAGTATCATATTAATGTTCACCCTTTGGGCTGCAATGTTTTAGAAGACCAAACAGCAACACATGTCAGAAGGCACGAAAATCCTGTCTGTATTCTTTGACCCACGCCATGCCATAAAATAAATAAAAAAAAGCCTTTGGAGAAATGCGGGTGTTTATTGACATATTAAATGAAATAAATTTCAAATATTTGGAGCTGCATAGTTTTTGCATAAACTCAACGACGAATTGAACCCACTTGTTTTCGAATAAATAGATTTGAAGATTAAATTAATCATATTAGCCTATGCCAGCCTTTTGCAGGTTTGCGGGAACGTGGAGAACGCTCGTGTAAGGTGCGTTGGGGTAAGATCATAAATGGGGGAAGACCGTATTTGTTAAATATATTCCGAATTAGTACTTATTTTTCTAATCTGGCAACAAAGCGTGGGACGTCATTTTGTATTGCGCCACTTCCCAGTCCGTGTTGGTCGTTCCGACGCATCAGACGTCACTTATGCGCGTCACACTGGAAGTGTCGTCTTAAATGATAATTTGTGAGATCCGGATTTACCCCAAAAACATTTTGCTGGTTTTTTTGGTGAGTATTATCAATTTTTTCAAATAATAAATCTTTGAGTTATTAGAATATGTGGTGTCTTGTGATATATCTGTTTGAAATAGGCTAAATAGAGCTGTAGGATGAGATCCGAACTTGTCCCAAGCAAATATTAACAGGTGAAGTTCGGACTAAAAATAATCCGATCTTAAACTGCAGGGAAAATGCAAGTGGTTGTCAAACTTTATTTTAATCCGAACTTTAACCTCCGATGTTTCGTGGTGTTGCAATCTATCATTATGTTATATGTAGCTGAGCTGGTTGATAAACAAAATTTTTGTATCTGTTGTGTTTTGTATTTTGTTTATTTTATTATATGAAATTATTTTTATATTTTATCACCTCTAATTATGTTTTACTAAAATAACCAATATTAATAGACTTTTAAGATGCCTTTTATGGGCGGAACATAAAATATACTGTATCTCCGTAATATATAAACTAACTTTATAGGTATACTAGCTGATGCCCGCGATTTCGTTCGCGTGGATGTAGGTTTTTTAAGATTCTCGTGGGAACTCTTTGATTTTCCGGAATAAAAAGTACCCTATGTGCTAATTCAGGGTATAATCTAACTCCATTCTAAATTTCAGCCCAATCCGTCCAGTAGTTTTTGCGTGAAGTAGTAACAAACACACACACACACACACACACACACACACACACACACACACACACACACACACACACACACACACACACACAAACTTTTTCCTTTATAATATTAGTGTGATATATATACCTATAGTTAGTTTTATAAATCCATACTAATAATATTATAAATGCGAAAGTGTGTCTGTGTGTCTGTCTGTCTGTCTGCTACCTTTTCACGGCCCAACAGTGTAACCGATTCTGACGAAATTTGGTACAGGCTTAGCTTATGTCCCAGGGACGGACATAGGCTACTTTTAATCCTGGAAAATCAAATAGTTCCCACGGGATTCCTAAAAACCCATACGCTTAACGGATTTGTATGAAATTTGGTACCAATGTAGCTGGCGTCCCTGTAATTGACATAGGTATTTATCCCGGAAAATCAGACAGTTCCCACGGGATCTTTAAAAACCTAAATCCACGCGAACGAAGTCGCGGGCATCCTCTAGTATACTCATAAAAGCATTTTCTTTGTAGGGTCATAATGCCGCGTCAGTACAAGAGAAAGTCACTGCGGGCAACATCGTATTCGCAGGAGGATTTAAGATTGGCAGTAGCACAAGTAAAAAGCGGAGAACTCTCTAATTATGCAGCATCAAAACTTTACGGTATCCCTACTTCTACACTTAATGACCATGTTAAGGGTAAAACAGGCTTACTAAGTCAATCACTTGGCCGGCCCCCTGCAATCCCTATAGAGATGGAGAATAAGCTGGCACATTGTCTTAGAACCTTAGAAAAATGGGGCTGGGGTTTATCTAGAACAGAAATTTTGGACATTGTTTCAGAATTCATTAGGGCAAACAAAATTATTACACCTTTTAAAAACAACCGACCTGGGCCAGATTGGTTCATCTTATTTCGGTTAAGACACAACCTGTCAATAAAAAAACCGCAATCTGTAGAGTATCTTAGAAAAAGAATGACGGATCCATTCGTGATTGCCGAATATTTTACTTTACTGAAAAAGACGCTACTGGAATTGGGTATACACAATCCTGAGCAAATCTGGAACCTAGACGAGACATCGGTATGTCTAGATCCCACGAAAACAAAAGTTGTTGGAGGCAAAGGCCTTCCATGCACAAGGACTACACAAGGTTCTGGGAAAGAAAATGTTACAGTGTTAACAACCGTAAATGCGGCCGGCTCGAAATTGTCTCCTTTGATAGTTTTCAAAGGTAAATACATGTACAATGAGTGGATGAGTGCGAATCAAAAAGACAAATATGATTTTGAGATTTCTTATGCCGCCAGTAAACGTGGCTGGATGGAGACTGATATATTTTACAATTACATGAAGAGGATTGTCATTCCTGGTTTAGGTGAAAACCGGCCAGTTTTAATGATTTACGATGGTCACAGCACCCATGTTGATACCAGGGTCGTAGCATTAGCGAGTGAAAACAATATCACGATTCTTAAATTACCCGCCCATACCTCTCATTTACTCCAACCCCTGGATTTGGCGGTATTCAAGTCATTTAAAACAAGCTGGGATAAAAAGCTAGTGCAATGGCAACGACAAAACGTCGGCGTAAAATTACGTAAACAAACATTTTCGGAATTGTTTGCTGAAACGTGGCATCAAGTAAGTCCATTTGTGATCCAAAGTGGCTTTAGAAAGGGAGGTATTTACCCATTAAATGCAGATGTTATACCAGAAGAAAAGTATGATCCGGCGGCCTTAAGAAGATGGAAATATAAGGTGTCTCAGAACAAATCAAACGAGTTGAAAACACTGAAACAAATGTGCCTAGAAGTAGTAAATAAAAACATGTCTTGCAACATTACTTCGACTACTCAGTTTGGTATCAGCAATCCGCAGTTTCCGCCGCAATACGAGACTTCATTTGAAGAACTACTTCTGCAAAAAGTTTCGCAACATTCTAAGAGTGGCACTGGCTCTAATAAGACAGTCAAGTTATCACGTGCTGCAAAAGGAAGCGAAGTCATCACACGCACATACTTGGAGAAAATGAAAGAAAAAGAGGTACAGAATACACAAAATACTAATATGAACTCAATAGAAACATTTGCTTCTCTACCCAACGATAATGAAAAACCCGGCCCATCTGGCATATCAAACAAAAAACTTAAGAAAAAGAAAGAAACTCATAAAACTAGAACTCAAGACAAGAAAGTAACGATTGATAAGACGAACGATCAAAAGAACACAATTATTACTAAAAAGGGAAAAGGCGTGGGCAAAAAGTCTAAGACTGTAATTGAAAGTCACACTCGGACGGATACCCTCGAAAGTCGTGAGAAAGATACAAATGAAAACACAATATGTCAGAATATATCGAATAGCACTAATCTGAATATACAAAATGCGGAAAATTGTTTCCAGAAAACTGGTAGGAATAAAACCAAACATGTACCTAAAAAACAAAGACTGAAAACAACATGTTTCAAAAAAACAATGAAAAAAATTAAACGACCTCCCAGTGTCACAACGACTTCTGAAAGTGGCGAAATAAGTATCCATAGCGACTCAGATATAATAGATGTGCTTAGTGATATTTTTTCAGAATCAGACTTTGTTCCTTATAAAGAGGAACAAGAATTATCCAGAACACTAGAAATGAACCAGATAATTTTGCAGAGAGATCAAGACATGGAGGAACTGCAGATAAATGAAATAGTAGAAGTGTTGCAAAAGGGTGAGAGAATGGAAGAGTTGCAGATTGAGGAGAAAGTGGATATCTTGCAGATGGATGGGAAAGTGAAACAGTTGCTGATGGATGGGAAAGTGCATGATAAGAGAGTGGATGAAAAAATAGCTGATAAAAGAGAGAAAGTCACTATGTTATCTTCTGTTCGTTACAGACCTGAAAATAAACCTTTTATCGGGAAGTTACAGCTAAAAAAAATTGATTTAAATTTTGACGTAACCAATAAACGTCGCAAAGATACAAATGATGAAAGAAACAAAGAAAATAGACCAGCAAAAATACCTAGACGGTTGAATTTTAACGATGAAAGAAATGAAGAAAAGAAAAATACACATAAAAATGAAGAACTATCAGAAACAAAGATCAGAAAGGATAACATCTATCAAAAAGGAAATGAAAAAAATTCACTGGGTAATACTAAGATATATAACACTGGGGATACAGTTTTGGTTCGTTACTACACAAAATTTTGGAAATATTACGTCGGTGTTATTGAGCACATACATAATGAAACAGAAAAAAAGAAATATTCAATATGCTATTACAAAACCATTGGTAAAAAATACCATGTAAAATTTGTTGTATCTAAACGTAAGGACCAAGACTGTGTGCCTGAAGATTCAATTGTGAAGCAAATACAATTACTTCAAATAAAAGAGAATCCGGGTGAATTTACTCTATTGAATGTCGAAGACGCGATTTACTTTTAATTTTTCAAAACAAAGTTAGTTATAATTAGGCTACAAAACAAAGGCTAGTTATAGTGTTTTTTTTTTTGATACTCAATTATTAATAAACAAGCATTTTTTGTCTAATGTTGATACTCAGAACTTTAATATTGTTCCAATTTTGAACTTTGTGTCATTTTTATCTCATTTTTGAGCATTACCATAATAAAAACAATTTCATATTTTGTTGCTATTTTAAGTGCGTTGGTCTTGTAGTAGTATGAATAATATTGTTAAAAATCTTTACTTCTCCCCAGGCACCAACATACAAAGTTATGTTACTTACTAAGCAAGGACAACTTTCTATATTTACTTTTTAATCTACTTAGATATATTTTCTAAAGAGTACAATTTTAAAGTAAAAATTATATTAATTAAAGGGTGATTGAATGTATCATGATAACAAACAACTTTCCCAAAGGAACATGGGGGAAAAAAGGAAAATATAATCACCGACCCATACAAAATACACGATCAGTTGATTGACTTATTATGGGAAGGCGAAGGTTTTTTTTTTCGACCCATGTTCATTGTTCATACACTTTTCTATAGGCGACTAAGTAAAAGTCACCCTATGTAAAATAGGTTCTTAGATAAAATTATTGTTGTACTTTCAGATAACATTTTGAAAAGTTTATTTTATTTTAATGTATAAAGACAAATAATTGGTCTCAATACCTAAGACTGATTAGAATTATAAATAAGCAGTTTAATAAAATTTTGATCAGCAATAAATTGTAAGGTTTTATTTATATATCCAACACATAAAAGTATAACCTATCCAACCTTTTTTTTTTTTAAATTTGACTGCAAAAAGTTTATCAGGATCAGGAACACGAAAGTTTGAGAGTCACTGTAATTTGAGATTTGGTCTAATGGGGTAAGATCGGACGTCCGAAACAAAAAAAAAACAAAAGTACTGTTCCAGGTGACTTTATTAGAATATAAAAAAATCCAAAGATAATCTTGTTGGACGTATAAGAACGGATATTCTCTTTCTATGAACCCTGTGTTCTAAGCCACAATGGCGATTTTAGAAGGTAGTCCGATCTTTACCCATGAATGTCCGATTTTTCCCAAGGCTTTAAAATTTTATTCATATTTTAAACACCCAGTAAACAGTAGTTGTTTCATTTATAACTAGATGAAAAACATTCTATCTGTAGCTTATTTATTAACAATCAATTTTCACTATAATTCATTGTGATAACTATTGTAACTTTCGTGTAAAATAATTTTGGCCAACATCTTCCGAATACAACGAAAAACCGTCCGAACTTACCCCAACGCACCTTAAGTACCACCAAAAACCACCAAAATTACGACCAAATTACGCGTCTTTAATTTCAAACACGATGATTTACCAGCATCGTCTCATACGCTAAAGAATTTGTCACTAGGGGAACCTCCTCAATCAAAGACGCTTGGATTGAGCTGGATAAGTCAATCAGATCAACTCAATTATCAGTCTAAAAGTTCCTTTTTTTTTTAAAAAAAAACGTCTACGCGCAAACACAATTTCAGAAGTATAGAAATTGCATTGCAAAGATGGATACGAGACAGTCTCCTACGAGTGAGTCACAGAAAGATAATCAGTCATCACCAAATGTATTCCAAGATATTGAATTAACTGGTAAAATAAATACAAAATCTTTAAACATTAAAATCCATAAATCCAATACCTAAAAATATAACGAAGAGAAAAAATACTGTACAAAAAGCTGTAATTATAACATCAAGTAATAGATATACACTACAGGGTGGAATTTTGTAATGCCACCTGAAGGGAAAGTACTCTTAATACTGTAGATAGAAAATTTTACTCAAAGGAAACATTCTTTTATTTTTGGATAGGAAGAAAACTGTAAACTGCATTCAAAGATTTTCGAAAATTCGCTTGCCACACCCGGGAATCGAACCGACTAAAATTAGTAAAAATTACAACTTATATTTTTATTGCATAGATCGTTAGATCAATTATAAGGATCAAATCTCTCTAAGAAACTTGATAAATTAAATGAAAGGAAACAATGCAATTACTACTAAATCTTCCACAGAGAAGTGTCTAAACATTTTCAGCAAAAATAAACGTGCTTTTCCTACAAGCTATTCGGTGCCAGTGTGAGCGGCCGCGTCCGATGCCGACGACGGTGTCTGTCGATGTGTGACACGACACACTTCTGGCACGCTATATGTAAATAAACGGTGTCTGTGGGTGTCTGCCACGCTACTTGTCAGTGACGCACTGTGTCTGTAGATATAAACGGACCTTAAGCCGTGTACTACTTCGTGTCGTGAACTAAACAACATGGGAACAAAGTGCAGCAAATGCAATTGCGAACAAAACGAGGTGGTCGTGAATCAACATGGGGTGGATCAAAGCGCGGACATAACTACGCATTTCTACACTAACAACATACTAATTTCAACAATCGTAGGCATGTGCGCGCTAGCCATGTTGGTCATCGCCTTTAGAAATTACAAAAAATGTCACGCTGGAATGGTATAAAAGGAGATGAATATTATTCATCTCCTTTTATACCATTCCAGCGTGATTTTAGACAAATGCCACCGGTGATAACATGAGCAGGAGAGCTTGACATATGCAAGGCATCAAATAAAAAAAAATCTGACATTTGGCACTACATTCAACAATTCAAATTAACTGAAAATCAGCGTGCAAAAGATCCACTCGAATTTTGCTAACTTTGTACTGCGTATTGGAGAAGGTGAAGTCGAAACGACCGAAGAAAGTTTATTAATTAAAAAAATATCAATTACGTAAATAGCTTACTGATGACATTATATGTCCACAGCACGACGTCTGTGATCCATAAAACATTTATAAAAGAGCTATTCTTCCTGGACTTAATAAAAATATAAGAGATATTAATCAAAAAATACTTGAACTGGTACCTGGACCTATGATTAACTGTTACAGTGCCGAGTGATAACCGAAATGATAGCAAACTGAACGATTAGAAGGCAACGTTTTAAATTCTATTACAGCACCTGGTGTACCAGATCATAACTTGAGACTGAAAGTAGGCGCGGTCGCAATACTTATTCGAAATATCAGTTTCACACACCGTTTAGTTAATGGCAAACCCATCATCATACTGATGATGATTCAATACATGTAGATTTGGATTTCCGAGACCTGTGTCAGATAACACAAAAATACTTGATGACCATCAATCTACAAGGAACGGTGGTAGGTTTTACGAATTGAAGCGAGATGAAGCTGAAACAATGATTAATAATTATAATATGAGATTACTACTTCTGTGGCGTGCGAATATTGATGTCCAACTTGTTGTATCAGCGGTAGGTGTGGCAATGTACATTTCTAAGTATATAGCAAAATCTGAACCATCGCAAGTCCAGAGAGCAATAACAGAAGCACTGACTAGACTTCGTGAACGAGGAGGAAACATTCAGCAACAAGTATTCGCTGTACAAAGTGCTCTTTTCAGTCACCGTCAAGTCTCGGCATCCGAATGCGCGTACAGGTTATGTCACCTAAAGCTGAGGGATAGCTCAAGAAAATGCGTCTTTGTCAATACTTGCAAACCCCAATAAAGGTACAGAATGCTGCGGTTTGACACTGACTGTCCAGAACCTTTTAAAAATATTTTCGAACGATACGAAAATCGTCCAAGAAATTTGGAATACTTAAGTCTAGGAGAGTTCGCCGTAACTTATGAACCCTTATCATCTGTTGCCTTTTATGAATGGTGATGACAATGCATATCAAACACAAGCAGAAGAATCAGCTCCAACAATAACGTTGTTGAACAGAATTTAATAATTAGTTACCAACCAACTTACATATTTACTTATTGTATCACTAACCGGAGAACAGGCTATACACAGCACATACGTGTATGCACAGCTAAACTTTGTGAAGATGTTAGAGTTATTGTCGTTAGTATCATATTAATGTTCACCCTTTGGGCTGCAATGTTTTAGAAGACCAAACAGCAACACATGTCAGAAGGCACGAAAATCCTGTCATGTATTCTTTGACCCACGCCATGCCATAAAATTAATAAAAAAAGCCTTTGAATGAAATAAATTTCAAATATTTGGAGCTGCATAGTTTTTGCATAAACTCAACGACGAATTGAACCCACTTGTTTTCGAATAAATAGATTTGAAGATTAAATTAATCATATTAGCCTATGCCAGCCTTTTGCAGGTTTGCGGGAACGTGGAGAACGCTCGTGTAAGTACCACCAAAAACCACCAAAATTACGACCAAATTACGCGTCTTTAATTTCAAACACGATGATTTACCAGCATCGTCTCATACGCTAAAGAATTTGTCACTAGGGGAACCTCCTCAATCAAAGACGCTTGGATTGAGCTGGATAAGTCAATCAGATCAACTCAATTATCAGTCTAAAAGTTCCTTTTTTTTTTTAAACGTCTACGCGCAAACATAATTTCAGAAGTATAGAAATTGCATTGCAAAGATGGATACGAGACAGTCTCCTACGAGTGAGTCACAGAAAGATAATCAGTCATCACCAAATGTATTCCAAGATATTGAATTAACTGGTAAAATAAATACAAAATCTTTAAACATTAAAATCCATAAATCCAATACCTAAAAATATAACGAAGAGAAAAAATACTGTACAAAAAGCTGTAATTATAACATCAAGTAATAGATATACACTACAGGGTGGAATTTTGTAATGCCACCTGAAGGGAAAATACTCTTAATACTGTAGATAGAAAATTTTACTCAAAGGAAACATTCTTTTATTTTTGGATAGGAAGAAAACTGTAAACTGCATTCAAAGATTTTCGAAAATTCGCTTGCCACACCCGGGAATCGAACCGACTAAAATTAGTAAAAATTACAACTTATATTTTTATTGCATAGATCGTTAGATCAATTATAAGGATCAAATCTCTCTAAGAAACTTGATAAATTAAATGAAAGGAAACAATGCAATTACTTCTAAATCTTCCACAGAGAAGTGTCTAAACATTTTCAGCAAAAATAAACGTGCTTTTCCTACAAGCTATTCGCGTCCGATGCCGACGACGGTGTCTGTCGATGTGTGACACGACACACTTCTGGCACGCTATATGTAAATAAACGGTGTCTGTGGGTGTCTGCCACGCTACTTGTCAGTGACGCACTGTGTCTGTAGATATAAACGGACCTTAAGCCGTGTACTACTTCGTGTCGTGAACTAAATAACATGGGAACAAAGTGCAGCAAATGCAATTGCGAACAAAACGAGGTGGTCGTGAATCAACATGGGGTGGATCAAAGCGCGGACATAACTACGCATTTCTACACTAACAACATACTAATTTCAACAATCGTAGGCATGTGCGCGCTAGCCATGTTGGTCATCGCCTTTAGAAATTACAAAAAATGTCACGCTGGAATGGTATAAAAGGAGATGAATAATAGCGCGTTGAGAAGAATGAAGCTGAGATGGTCGGGCCGCCGGGAGACTAGCCAGGAACGAGACGGAACCGCGGCTTAGTTGGATAGCTGACGAAAATATGTTCCAGTACAGTGCGTACCTTTATAGTGTGCGAAAAATAAATTAGCGGACAACAAGGTCATCGCGAAAAAGTGTTTGAAAGTATTTCAAAAAAAAAAAAAAAAAAAGAGATCTGTAGCGTCATATTATAAGGACATAATATCTAAGTCTTTGACAGCGTAATATTGAAATGGGTTCTATCCTTATAATAGATATAAAATGTGCTTTTAATATAATTTAGTGTGAGGTTTAAATATGAAATAAGTTTTAATTTTAATGGAAAAGGATTTAGAAAGAATTTTAAGTGAGTTATTAAATATTCAAACTAATTTAAGGAAATTAGGTCCAGGCAGAAGTTAACAGTATAAAAGTAAAGTACATCAAAGTATTTTAAAAGCTAAAGAATTATACTATGAGTATAAAAATATTATTAGTACTTGTACAGAAAAGCTCATTAGAATTAGCTAAATATCTAACGAAGCTTTAAATGAAAAAATAGAATCGACTTACGATAAAATTTTGACATATAGCTCTGCTAGTGAAGCGATCAAAGATCAAATTTTAAACATGGAGATATTTAATTTAAAAACTGCAGCTAGCTTGGTACCGGTTATGGACGAAAAAGAGGAGACTATAGAAAAAATTATTGACAGTTTAGAGCTCTACGAGAGTTGTTTGAAAGACTCGAAGTGTAAGAAGCAATTAGCTACTTTTACTCTAAAAACTAGGTTAAGCAAATCAGCCAAACTTAAACTTAAACAAGAGTAAGACTCTTGCACTGAATTGGTGAAGGACATAAAAGCGTTTTGTAACATTCGAGGGCGAAGGGAAATAAATTAGGCACAAACTATATTTCCGTAATCCATTTTACTTCGTGGCGATTACATGATTGACGCGGGTATTCCAGTTTTCTATGTACCCACATTACACCCCCACACTTAATAAATACTTAAAATCTTACATACTAAACTATAAAAATACTAAAGTCTATTCTAAATACAAAATAAAAGCAAATCAAAGTTTATTAAAAGGTTTCCTTATTCTACATTGTCTCAGTGGACGCGGCTCCGGCGTTATTGCGCGAGCCGGTGAGGTACTGCGGCGGCGGGTCTGAGCCGGAGACTCGTTACTCTCCACGGCATCTTGGAACTCCGGTGAAGCCGGAGTATTCGTATGGGCCTTATCTGACCCTGTCGAGCTACCCGGTGTAACTGGCGCTTCAATGTCACCTCGTGTGGACCGCTCCGGCTGGACCTGCTCCGATAAAGCCGCCGGCGATTGAGGATCTGTGCTAGACTCCTGATTTAAGCTTGTAGTAGGACAAGCGAGAGAAAACCTGGTGGACCGTTTCTTAAGCTGATCGATGTGCCTATGAACTAAGTCTCCATCCTGACTTCTGACTTTATAATTGCTTGGACCGGTACATTCCACGACCTGACCCGGGACCCACTTTTCTCTCTTAAGATACTGCCTATACCACACTTCATCCTCTGGTTTTACCTCCCTTTCTACTCCTTTCGCCATTTCTCTTTGATGTTGCTGTACCTTAGCTACTTTCCTCTCCCTATCCGGTTTTAAAGCGTCTAGTTTGGTCCGAAGCCGCCTACCTAACAGCAACATGGCGGGGCACTCCCCGGTGGTCGAATGTTCCGTATTCCTATAATGCATCAAAAAGGTCCAGAGAGCCCTGTCTACGTTCTGTCTCTCCGACACCGCTTTCTTAATCACGCGTTTTAGTGTTCTCACTGCGTTTTCCGCTAAACCGTTCGAGGCGGGGTGGTACGGAGCCGTAAAAATATGCTCGATCCCGTTACTTTGTGTAAAGTTCCTAAACTCCGTGCTGGCGAAATAGCTCGCATTGTCCGTTATTATCTGTTTAGCTAACCCGAATCTACTGAATAACTCCGTAAGTCTGTCAATAACTACCGTAGACGCCGTATTCGGCACCTGGAATACTTCTATCCATTTAGACGTTGCATCTACGATCACTAAATACGTTTTTCCAAAAATAGGGCCCATGAAATCCAGGTGGATCCGTGACCAAGGTCTGTTAGGCCACGGCCACATACGTACGGCTTGCTTCGGCGGCGCATCCGCCTGCGCCGCGCATACCTCGCATCCTTGGCATACACGTTGTATAGACTCGTCTAACGAAGGCCACCAAACGTAACTGCGTGCTAAAGACTTAGATTTCACTATTCCCATGTGAGGCTCATGAATCATTTTCAACACTCTATCCCTACATGTCTCCGGAACCACTAACCTATGACCCCACATCACGCATCCCAGCTCTTCATATAACTCATTTTTGCGATTAAAATAAGGTTGCAAATTAGTAATACTATTCTCCGTGGGCCAACCGTCCCGTAAGTAACTAAGTATTTTCGATAAATCTGGGTCCCTAGTCGTATGTTTTTTTATCTCATTGTAATCTAACAGCAAAGCTTCCTGGATAAAGTGTAAGTAGGTCTGCTCCGGTACCTGCCGAGCCGCGAGTTGTTTACCTGTCATCGGTAACCTCGACAAACCGTCTGCCCCGTTCTTATCGGTACGCACGTACTCGATATCGAATGTGTACGCGGACAAAATAATAGCCCAGCGCTGCATACGGCTAGCCACCATCGTCGGTATCCCCGTGTGCGGGCCAAAGATCGACACTAAAGGCTTGTGGTCGGTACGCAAGGTAAAATGCCGACCATATAAATATTGATGAAACTTATGAACGGAAAATATAATTGCAAGCGCTTCGCGATGTATTTGGGAATAATTTTTTTCTGCATCATTTAGTGTCCGCGATGCGTAGGCCACCGGTCGCTCACAGTCCCCATTCCGACTCGGTTGAGAGAGAACTGCACCTATGCCCTTCGCGCTCGCGTCGCATGTTACGATAAGTGGCCGCGCGGGATCATAATGCGATAACACCTCTGCACTAGTTAATAAGGTCTTAACTTCTTTGAACGCCCGCTCGCATTCCTTTGACCAAACCCATTTCGTATCTCTTTTCAACAACTCATATAAAGGTACTAGTCTCGCACTCATATTCCTAACGAATTTCGCGTAAAAATTTACCAAACCTAAAAATGAACGTAGTTCAGTTACATTGCTGGGCCTAGGTATCTTTGTTATGGCTTCAATTTTATCTGGGTCCGTTTTTATGCCCTCCTTATTTAATACATAGCCTAAATATTTTATCTCATCTACCAGGAAAACGCACTTATTACTTTTTAATTTTAACCCGTAACGGTGTAACCTACTAAAGACCGACTCGACCGCCCGCAAATGTTCCTGCCTGTTCTTTCCTCCAATTACTACGTCATCCAAGAACACTTCAACATTAGGTATATCCTGTAATAAGTTAGACATTATACGTTGAAAAATTCCCGCACTCGACGCTAGTCCATAAACTAATCTATTATACCGGTATAAACCCCTATGAGTATTTATTACGGTAATATTTTTGGAATCATCCAGTTCAATCTGATTATACGCTTGCGACAGGTCTATCTTCGAAAAGTAATTCGAGCCGCTTAAGCGAACGATTAAATCATCGATCCTAGGCAAAGGATAACGATCAACTAACAAAACGGGATTCACTGTAGCCTTGTAGTCCGCACAAATCCTCAAAGAACCGTCAGCTTTATTTACCGGTACAAGAGGCGAAGCCCAGTCCGAACAGTCTACAGGCTCGATGACTCCATCCCGCAGCATCGCGTCGAGCTCGGCATCGACGCGATCGCGCAGGGCGTACGGCAGGGCCCGAGCACGGTGGAAGACGGGAGTCGCCCCCTCGCGCACTCTTAGGGTTGCCTTGCCTCCGGAGTACCGACCCAGACCGCCGCTAAACAGTTCTTTATACCTGTCAACCAAATTCCTTAATTCATTATCCAAGCAACCTAATCCCCTGGTTTCGCTAATTTTATGACAATTACTAAATAAGGGGATCTTAATTTTTAACTCTGTTAACCATTGCCTACCTAAGAGAGATGTAGTCCCGCCTTCGATAACAAATAATTCTAAGTTCTTCTTTATTTTACCGTAACTCACGACCGGCTTGATAACCCCTACCGGTTTAAGCACTGAGCCATCATAAAAATTAAGTCTTACACTCGTGGGTTCTAACCTTATTTTACTAAAATGTTTCTCATATGTATGATTATTAATACACGAAACCGCAGTTCCCGTATCTACCTCCATCTTGACCTCAACATTATCTATAAGCACTGGCAAACTCACCGCCTTGTAATCGTTCAAACAGAGATGGTGGAAATCACTTTCCACTTCCTCCTCACTGGCTATTCCTTCCGCGTCCCCGTAGTGCACCGCATTGAACCTTCCCGAGCCAGCGCCGGCCTCCTGAACGCAGGCGCGCCGAATATGGCCCCGGGATTGACACCGGGAGCACACGTAATCCCGGAATCTACAGGCTTCATAGCTGTGGAGCGTGGACGTGCAACCCTTACAACGGTACCCTGTCCCCTTCACACTGCTCCTGGTTCGCGCTCCCGCGACGTTCCGCGCCGCACTCTGGTCCTGCACACTTCGGGCGCGCGCGGCTGACCGCCGCCACCGCCCGTTCTCCGTCCCGGCCATCGTATGGAGGGCCGCGGCCGCGGCGCCGTCCGCGCCGCGCGCTGCCCCGGCGGCCTCCGCCGCTCCCGCCGTGTCCACTGCCGCTGCGTCCCGTTCCGCGGCCTCTAACGAGTTGGCGAGTTTCACCGCGTTGGCGAAACTAATCGTTTCCTCCTCCGCGAACAACCTTTGTCGGATGAGATCGCTTCTCAATCCGCACACGAACTGGTCTCGCAGGTTCTCGTTCAAATTATCCCCCAGCTTACAATGGCGCGTCAACTTCTTCAACTCGGCGACATAGCTGGCTATATTCTCGTCCGCCGCCTGTCTTCTCTGTCTAAATCTGAATCTCTCTGCCAAAACTGAAGGAGCCGGTTGTAAATGCCGACGTAATAACTCGATTGCGTCCTCATATTTCAACTCTGCCGGTTTCTTTGGGCTGGACAGGTTGACTAGAAGCTCGTAAGCCTCATCTCCCATCATCGCTATCAACGTAGGTAGCTTGAGGTCACTCTTAACATTATTAACTGTAAAATACATCTCAAGCCGCTCGACGTATGACGACCACACCCCGCTTTTTATATCGAATTCCTTCACTTTTCCGATCGACATGATGGAGGATAACCCGACACAGACGCACTCCTCGTTTTAAACTTATCCTCGTCGCCACTGTAACATTCGAGGGCGAAGGGAAATAAATTAGGCACAAACTATATTTCCGTAATCCATTTTACTTCGTGGCGATTACATGATTGACGCGGGTATTCCAGTTTTCTATGTACCCACATTACACGTTTTTACTAACAAAAAAGTTACCTAATTCATTATTAACGCAGCTCAATAGGGTTTCACAAAATGAAATGTCAATTTCTGAATACCTGAAATAAATAAACAAATTAAACAAATGTTACAGGATGATATCATTGAAGAAACCCAAAAGGAGTGGTCTAGCCCAATCTTCTGCTTCCTATAATGAAGCCGTCCTGCTATACCAACTACATTATACTACAGAGTTAAAATGCTGTGCGTAAGCTGATTGAGGAAGATCGACATGTGACATACCGCGAAATTTAGGGTATAAACTGCGTTAAGCGTGCCTCTCGCGTGTCCATACAAAAACGACCCGCGCGTGCCCATGCGCGTGCACACGCTCGTGAGCCCGTCGCGTGATACTTCCGTGCAATGGGGCACGCATGCACGCGACGTGATCACGCATCACGTTGGACGGGTCCACGCGCGAAGCCCGCTAGCGGGTGCACGCGCGTGCTTGTTCAGTTGACAGCGCTATCTCGAACCGACCGCACGCGCGTGCCCGGCCCATAACAAAAAATGACAAATTTTGATACAGAAAGGGTAATTGTTGAAGTTCAGTGTCGTCCTGCCATATGGGACCAATCAAGCGAAATATTTAAAGACCGGGACGCTAAATCAAAAGCATGGCTAGACATTTGTAAAGTACTGTTTGAAAATTTTGATGACTGGAGTGAAGCAGAAAAAAACATACAAGGTAAGTACCTACACTCTTTTTTTATTTTATAATAACGTAGGTTAGGTAAACTATTCTTTGCGCCTAATTTTTATTTTTAATAATCTATGCAATTAGTTATATATAATTAGTTATTTCAATTGTATTTGTGTCAATTAAATGTTTTCAACAATTAATCCAACTATAAAATTAAAACTCGGAATATTTACAATAATTTACCTATGTAAATATAAAATCATGCTTATATTCAAAACTAGTGCAGAGATACTGCGTATTTCTGAACATTGTGAAATTCGTGTGAACAATGTCCCATAATATTGGTATGGTTTTATATAATTATTGCTCGATAAATTCCAAAGTTCTTTCTTTCGGCCACGCGGTCGCCGCCATTTTGCGCGTCACGAGACAACCAGTATGTTCACGACTGCGAGCTTCACACTACTTCACACTATCGGTGTATTTAGGGTTCAAAATCATTTTAGGGCAGAAACAGTGGATCGGTAGGTAAATAAATAAAACAATTATCAACTAAAATATTTATTATATTGGTTTTAGAATTGGGCTAGTAACTTTGTAAAATAAGCGTGCGTTTTGTAGTTTTGTAGGTTTTTCTTTGACATCTCTCAACTTTAGTTTACAACAATCTAAGTTATTTGGTTACATCCTATGATTTTATATAACTAGATTAGTTATACGCCCGCTTTCAAAGGCAAGAGCAATGGAAGGTAATTGCCTACCATGCAGTTAGTCACGCTCCAATCGGTGTCGCGTCTACATGTGTTTGAGTACCAATAATATTTTAGTAAAAAAGATGCCTACTTGTGTTTTTAGACACTGTACAAACTACACATCACTGGATGTGTAATGAAAGAAAAAAAGTTTCATTTTATGCGTAATTACATAACATTTTACCTATTTAATGTAAGAATACTGAATTTCTTATAATTTTCGACTGTCATGGCGGCGCAACTGGTTACATCCGATGAATTTAACAAATAAAATCATTAGGTATAAAATGTCTGCTATGCTGCTGTCAAAATATGCCTGCTATGTTAATAAAAAATGTGTGGTAAAAAACCGTGAAAATTCAATTATTGAATGTACATAAATTATAAAAAAGCCTTCAATAAATACTGCGATCTTGCCATGACAGCTGTCCGTCTGCAACGAAATAATCTGCGAAGCTATCGCGTAATGTATACGAATCTCTGTGGGTATTTCCAATTAACCCCCGAACTGAACGTATATGGTCTGGTATAATGACAATATCATGAAAGTCATTAATTTGACTTCTTGATCTTATAAAATTATGCAAAATACAAATTGTTTTAAGAAAACAAATTGCTTTGTCTTTTCCAACGTTCAATGGACGATGGAGTATGCGAAATTTATTAGCCATGATACCAAATGTACACTCAATATAACGTCGCGCTCTCGTTAACCTATAATTGAATATTTTTTTTTTGTAGTTTAAATCGAGAGCTCGAGCATATGGCCGCATGACATGGCTAGATAACCCAAATGCTTCATCTCCTACAATAATATAGGGCAAAGCTGCGGTTGCAGCAATGTTGGTTGGTTTATCATTGTGTATTACGGGCAATGCTTTGGCAGGAGGAATATCTATTAAGTCATTGTTGATTTGTTCGTACAATCGGCTTTGTGTGAAAATTGCGGAGTCAGATTCTTTACCCTGCACTCCCACGTTTATATAGGTAAACTCATAGTTGGCGTTACACATTGCAAGCAGTACAATAGAATAGTAATGCTTATAGTTGTAATAGAGGGAACCACTATGTGGAGGTCTTATAATGCGTATATGTTTTCCGTCTATTGCACCTATGCAGTTAGGAAACTGGGCTTGCGTTAAAAAACCTTTTTCAGTCTCTACCCATAGCGCACGGGAAAATTTTGGTATACATTCTTCCTTTAACCTTTCAATTATAATTTGACAAACTTCTGTTACTATTTTTCTGACCGTGGTTAGTCCTGTCTGATACGCCAGATGAATATCGACGAAGGTATGTCCACTAACTAAATATCTGTAATAAAATAAAATACCTGTGTTATTGTTTCAGTGAAAAAGCTGCAGCAAAGATGGAAAACTGCAAGAGACACTTATATAAGAGTGAGGTCTACTAAAAAAAAACTTAAATCAGGCTCCGGTTCCAGGGCAAATAAAACATACGTTTACTATAACATGCTGTCATTTTTAGATTCAAACTCGAATACTCAAGGAGAAGAATCGGCAGACAATTTTAATCAGTCAGTAGAGCAAAACGCGTCACCGAGAACTTCACAAAATAATACGATTATTGAAGAAGATTTGATTAATGTACCTAGCACCAGCTCCAGCGTTACCAAAGAAACACGATCTTCCAAGAAACGTAAGTGCGAATCGCCAACTGATTTCGAATTAGAGTTGTTAAATTACGTGAAGAATAACACTGCAGATAATATGGACGAAGACTTGAATTTTTTTAAGTCATTATTACCAACTGTAAAAAAATTGAGTTGCTTTAAAAAATTATTATTTCGTACGAAAGTATTACAAGCTTTAATTGATATTGAAAAAGAAATGATTATTACCATTGATGACCTTTCATTAACGCAAAATACGGTAACGAATGATTTAGAATCCTTAAATGTAAGATCAGATACGAACAATGAATAAATAGGTAACAAGAAAGACTTTGAAGATTTGATTAAGACTGTTTAATTATTAAGAACAAAAGAAAGAGAAGAACATGAAGAACTATTTAAGTTAGTAAAAAGCGCAATTTTATATTTATATTTTTCTGGTCTCATGTGCAATTATTATGATATACAAGGGCATTCGCCAAAAGTTTACAAGCCTTGAGGTGTCATGTTCATAAGGAAAGAAACGGGGTCGATTCGGACACTTTTATCTTAAACCCTATTTTGGGGTCAAATAAAAAAGTGTATCAATAGACCCCTTTTTTACTTAATGGACCTTTTTTTTGAACCTACTCATAACATTGCTCCTTCATATGTCCTCTTCTTAAATTTAATCTTTTATGTAGTAAACTGTGATTATGATTGTGATGATAAATAAGAATTTAAAATAATATTAGTACCCGATCTAGTAATAGAAGGGAATAATTAATAAGGGAAATATTCATATGTAAAAACTTGCAATCAATATGCGTCATTATAATTAATACTTTGTAAGGTAGGTATATTATTATAATTAAGACATTTAGACTTATTGTACTGTTTTAACTGTTATTGTGTTTTTTTATTTTAAACTTGAACCTGTGATTTTATTAGTGTATTTCAAATGAATAATCAATGACTAATTGTAACGTAGCGTTTATGCAAGACACTGTGATGACTGTTGTGATTAAGTATATAAAAAAATAAGTGAATAAGTAGGTATAGATAAAAAAAAACGAAAAAGATAAAACTGTGTAATTTAGAAATAACAAAATATAATTAATAAATATAAGAAACTGTGATTAATATGATGATTAATAAGTGTGCGGTTATGTGTTTCGGTCCGTGAACCACATCAAGAAAAACATTTTAAGCCATATTCAGGTGTCACTGCCGAAACAATAAGAACTTCTTCTTCTTTCTTGCTTGATGTGGCTAAACAGTAATGTGACTTACATAAATTGGCAAAAAATATGAGTGTTCTAAACTTTTGTTAAATAATGACTGTTTTTTTACATGAATAAAGATGATTATTAATATCGAAATGTCTTTACTTACCGCAATGTCATTGCAAATCGTTCCATTGGTGATACGATTGACGTAGATTTCAATCGTAGATTGTTAGTCTTCAAATAGGGCTCCAGTTTTGAATATAATTCATCATAGACTTGTAATGAAACTTTAAAATATTTGAAAAAAAACCTTTCATTTTTTCTTAATATACCAAACTTCACCACGAATTCCCCGCACAGTAACCTAGATTCAACGAACGGGCTTACTGGCTGGCGTCTTTTTTTGGCAATTCGTCGTCGCCGTCGTCTTGATAAATAATACAACATTAATTTATCCATTATTACTTATTCGACTGTACACCTCCAACGTCAAAATTGTACTGAGAAAACTGCGTACGCGGATGCACGCGCCGATGCCCGCGCATAAGCACGCGAACGTGCTCACGTGCGTGCACCAGAAGCGTGGCCCGCGACGTGCTCACGTGCGTGCACACGCTTAACGCAGTTTATGCCCTTAGGCAACTTAGACATTGGCATGAGTCAAATACAAATAATCTTGCATGAACAATTAGGTGTAAAAAAGTTATTTTCCCGATGGATACCTCATTTGCTCTGTGAAGAGCAAAAAGCGGCTCGCGTTACTTGGTGCGTCAGAACTCTCGAAAGATTCCACGCAGCATCCTCAAATGCTGTATACAACATCGTATCAGGTGACGAATCCTGGATATACGCGTACGAACTCGAAACAAAAAACCAGTCACGAGTTTGGGTGTTCGAAAATGAGTTAAAGCCAAAAAAAATTGTTCGTTCACGAAGTGTTGCAAAAAAAATGGTGGCCACGTTTGTCTCCAAAACCGGCCATGTTGCGACTATTCCTCTTGAGGGACAAAGAACGGTTAATGCTGAATGGTATACTAGCATTTGTTTGCCACAGGTCGTTTCTGAACTCCGTAAAGACTGCAACCGCCGCATCATCCTCCGTCACGACAATGCGAGTTCTCACACCGCGCACAGAACAAAAGAGTTTTTAGAGCAAGAAAACATAGAATTATTAGACCATCCGCCGTACAGCCCCGACCTAAGCCCTAATGATTTCTGTACTTTCCCTAAAATAAAGAATACATTGCGTGGTCAGAGATTTTCATCACCTGAAGAAGCTGTGGACGCCTACAAAACGGCCATTTTGGAGACCCCAACTTCCGAATGGAATGGTTGCTTCAATGATTGGTTCCATCGTATGGAAAAATGTGTCAAATTTCGCGGAGAATACTTCGAAAAGCAATAAATACATTTTTAAATAGTAATGTTGTGTCACTTCCTTGATTCTCGAAATTTTCAGTGCCGCCCTCGTACCTATATTATTGGATTGTTACCAGAGCCACTGATATCTCTAAAAGGAGAAAGAATTTTTTATAAGTTTCCTAAACCAATAGATGTATTTGAAAAAGCATGATCTCTTAAAATAAATGTTTAACAAATATTGTACAAAATTGTTTTAATTTACCTCCTTTTATTAGTCAGAATATTGTACTAACATTATCATTTAGTTTACTTTTACCCCAAAATAAGTAATTTATTTCTATTTACCTCAGCTGTCAGTTCAAAGGTTATATGGAATTTTTTTGTTTGTTTCTATTTACCTCCTTCTACAGATAAAGACTTTTTCATCTAATATATGTATTTATTACAGAGTCCAAGTATGCACTACATACATAGCTCTCTGTATTGTTAAAGCACACAACATGGAATAAAATGTTTACAAATACCCCAAAAAAGTAGTTTTTTAAATATTTTGGGGCATATGTAAACTCCTAACGAAACTCAAATTATATATGCTAGAATTATATATGCTAACAAAAACCAAAAACACTAAAAAGTAAAAAATAATTTTTGTTTAGCTACACATGTAATGTACCTAGGTATGAAGTCGAGCGAGCATATTAAAACAAAATTAGAAATCCAAGAGTGAAGCTCGCCCGACTTCATACCTAGGTACATTATATGTGTAGCTAAACAAAAATTATTTTTTACTTTTTAGTGTTTTTGGTTTTTGAAGTCGGTTTTATTTTTCTTTTGAAAATTTTTTATTTCACAATTTTTAGTGGCCCCACTGTACTATAATATGCTATGCCCAGTTAAAACCCTACTGTTTACTAAGCTATTACAGTGATCGCGAGCAATTTGCTCTTATCCATTGAGGAGTTCTGTTCTCCATCTCCGAAGATATTCATCAGATCTTCACCAAATTTATATGGGACCACCTGCACAGTATACCCTTTCAAACAAAAAAAAAATTTTCCAAATCGGTCCAGGGGTCTTTGAGTAATCGGGGAACATACATAAAAAATAAAAAAAAATAAAAATAAAAAAAAAAAAAGATCCCGACAAATTGAGAACCTCCTCCTTTTTTGGAAGTCGGTTAAAAAAGTAGTACACCACATCATCACATGTATTTTGTATGATGATAAAAGTTGTAAGTTTTTTTTAAACTGTTTACATTTTCCCACATTGACCCTACACATATTTGATTTAAAAGGATTGTACCCAAAACTTTAGTGGTGGTCAGATGAACATGCTCGTAAGCGAAGTACAGAAACATCATCTGGTTTGTTACTTTTCTTGCAGAATACTGACTGCTAATCATGCAGAATTTTTAAGACCATTCTCTTATGGATTTATCTCACAAAACAAGAATAATATTTTAATATGCACTATTACACTATACTTTATGCAAACTCAAACATCATCTATTCATGAAATTCTTCCAACACCAAGGATATCATTCCTCGGACAGTCCTTGGCTGAGCTAAAATAAGTATTGTGAACTAAGCTGCCTATTATTGAAAAAAAAATGGAATTTACAAAGAACTGGGGCACTCTAGCAAAGGACTGGAGACCAAAGATCTAAAGATGTTCCAAAGAAAAATAAGCAATATGAAGAAAATTTGTTTTAAAGTCAGCGAGGTTAATGGTTATTGTTCAGTCAGAGATAAAGCAATGGAGAACTTTATCTATGAGGCAGGTGAATCATAATACCATTAGACTTTGGTAACACAACAAGTCATTCACAAATATTATGTAAAGCAGAATGCAACCACAAATATTACCTTTGAGAAGATGAAAACCACAAACATTACCTTTGTCTGGCTGAAGAAAGCTGTGTTAGAATCTAACTTACTACTTTATAATATCTCTAGTAAGGACATAATTACAACCGCTGGACTTGCATAACTAATTGCCAAATTAAATATTATCCGAAATCATTATTGGTTTTTGTTCGTGTATGAACAAAAACCAATAATGATTTCGATTTCCAACTTAATTGTGTTTTTGATTAAACCATACCAAGAAAATCATATTACGTTTTGTCCACTATTACATTTAAAAATCAAGTTCAACATGCTACATTTATCTGTGAAAGCCTAACAATTGCAATCATTTGAGTAACTTTAACCTTTCTACTTTTAAAAGCATTCACAAAATTCAGCGAAAACGGTGAAAATGAATTATCTTTATCGGTTCCTCCAATGGACAAATCACGCTTTCAATAATAAGTTATTACCAGGTTATTACAATATCTATCAAATACTTATCTATGTATTTGAATTACACCAATTTTCGCAGTAATATAATAAGACCACCAATATATTTCCTATATATTTTACACACACATTGCAGACACCTTGCTTTTCTATCTTATTTTTTGTTTTAGTTCCAAATCAAATCAAGAAACCAATCAACATTTCAATCATTTTTAAGAGGAAGATCACTCACAATTCACATTTGCAAATTATAAAACCTACGTATTGATTACATACTTTTTGAAAATTACTAGGCACAGGAACAACCAAAGGTCAGACCCAAATATTTTTTTAATTTACTGCTCGACGCTCGTTTCAACATTCAACAAAATTCAAGAATGAAGAATCAAGATGGCAGCCATCAAGCCATGGCGCCATGGCGCCGACCGCTCGCCTGCCGGTGTCAATGCAGAGCACAGATTAGATATTAGTTACTACGTATGCAGAGCAATGCAGAGCTGTGATGCAGAGCACATAAAAAAAAATTATAGCAGAATACAATTGGTACCATAGAGTAGGTACTTACCTTTTTTTTTTCTCGTCTGGCTTTACAAAGATTAGCCAATGTCAAGTTTGTAGTTATTTGTAACAAGTTAGGGAAGCTATACAAGTATGGACCCCGTCTGTGCCGGCGCTCCCCGACACACGCACAGCACCCCCAGCGCTTTCCAGTCAGTTTAACAAAAAAAAACACTCCAAAAAGGCAGAGCACGCCCGCCAGCTAACACCAATACAGGAAGTCTTAATGTCAAGTTTGTAGTTATTTAAAAGTTAGGAGAAACTATATTATAAGTATGGACTTCATCTATGTCGGTGCTCATCGACACACGCGCTGTGCCCCTTTAGAGCGCTTACCAGTCAGTTGCATCACCAAAACACAGCAGCAAAACACAAAAACCAGCCACTTTCAACAGAAAAAATACTCTAAAAAGGCACCGCACGCGCGCCAGCAAATTCCAACACAGACCAAGTCCAAGTACCTACCTATATTAAAATTTTACAAATGGGTTCAGGGAGAATTTGGTATTGGTAATTTAATGCCGGATCCACATGCTTGTGACAAACACCAAACAGCAAGCGTGTGGACGAGGTGAGCTTTGGTTTGCGTATGCCAAAGTTGGCAAGCTTACAGTCGAATTTTTAACATGTCTGACATTAGCTAATGTTAAAACGTGTGTGAAGTAATGATACCTTAAATAAGATAATAGCATGGATGTAGGGAATAATAATTCTTACTATACCCGAATCTCCTAGTCTTAAAAAAAATGACAAGCAAAATTGAACTCTATGTCATAAGATTTTTTCTTACTTTTAGGGTTTGTCTGTCGGTCTGTTTGTTAGACTGTCCGTCTATCCGTTCATCGTGTCTGTCAAGAAAACCTGTAGGGTACTTCCCGTTGACCTACAATCATAAAATTTGGCAGGTAGATGATTCTCATAGCACAGTAAAGGAAAAATCCGAAAACTGTAAATTTGTGGTTAGGTACATAACAAAAAAAATTTGTTCATGAACACCTACACGAAATTAGCTGTAGTATCGACTAATCCTGACACATTAGTCGATACTAGAGCTAATTTCTTAAACTGGACCCTTTCAAGTAAAGATTTTTATATAAACCTGTGAGGATGATACTGCCATTGTCGCAATTGAAAATGACATAAGCCTACGTTGTCGTATTAGTTAAAAAATGCGGAAACCCAAATTAAATTTGAATTTCGCGGGCAGGCCCGTCGCTTCCACCTTAAATGGTTACGGTAATCGGTGGATAATAGTGGTGTGGCATGGGAAAGGAGCGAGGAACGGAGGCAGAGACGTAGTGTGGCCGCATTACTCGCGTGTTCCTCGTTCACGCCCATCGCTCCCTATTTTGTCGGTAAGTATGCAATAGCGCACACGCTACAAAGGCAAGTGACCTAGTGTGGCGGCGTCGCGATTTATTGCGCGAGTAAAGCAGTGTGTGGACGGGGGGTTAGATTGAGCTCACACAAGCAGAGTAAAAAGAAAGCAATAAAAAACAATTACATTATTATTTAAATAAAATAAGTATCTAGAAGTGGGTAAGATTGGTATAATAGTGCTTTAAAAAAGAGCTTTAGGATATTATGATTTACGTAATTTATTAATACGTAATATTTTATATGTTTAAACAATTTACGCAAGCATCTGGCGGCGCCATTGTATCGTAGTAATCGACAAACGGTTTTAAACAGTTGGTAGCACTGAAATTTTCTATGATTCTTGAACTCTTTTGGGCTTCAATGGGTCGATATGGAAAAACCAGGAAAAACGTTGGTAGCCATAGATTTACGAGCGAAAATTCGTAAGTCTATGTTGGTAGCCATTATTTATATTATTATTTTAAATTCTCTTTGGTCAATGGCGTCAACTTTGGTGTCGTACAAGTCTTGTCTGGTGATTTCTAGTTATTTTACTTTTCAGTTTATGTTTCCTTTCTCTAAAATTTGCGGTGCAAACTGTTAAAGTGTCTTTTTATATAGTTACATATTAATGAAAATACCCATTCCAAGGTAATGGTAATGTATGAAAGACTTGTTTCTTCTCGATACGCGCGACGCGCAGCGCGGAGGGGACGGGTTCCACACACAGACCTTGTGCCAAGGGCTGGTAATATTTTCGAAATTCTGCTCTTCAGTTGATATACAAGTTGTTGATTGATTTGACTATTCAAAAGCGCTTTGTTTAAGATTCGTAATGTATCCATCCACGATTTCAAATGTGCGTGGTTGACTGGATTTTCGCATCCGTGTTTTTTTTTACTATTGTGTTGTGTAGGTGTAATACAAAGATGACGGTCGAAATGTTTTTAACTTAGAAAATATGTCTTCACAGTTCACACGTTCTCCTGTCTTGTGGCTATTTACTCTTTCAAAATGATCTTCCTAAATTGACAGAATCTTGACTTGTTCTCATGATGATGATTTCCCTGAAAACATCGAGTTTTGATTTTTATTCCCTCCAAGCTGTGTAAATTCTTTGTCCTTCATCAATAATAATAATTATTATGTCCATTCCAATGAATTTTTGCTAGCTCTAAGTGATATCCTGTAAACAGGTCGGTGATAGTATCAATTCATACATTATTGATTTAGTGTTGTAGAGCTGTTGTGACTGTTATGCTCGAATGTAGGAAGAGTAGTCCTCGGTGAACTGAGGGATAAAAAGTTGAAATGATGTCAAAAGGAAAGTTTTTCTGTGATGAACTTACCCTAAAAGCAAATAAAATGGTCAAACTATGGTGTACTTTCTCCCATCAGTATATAAAGCTTAGCTCATATGTAGCTATCCTTTTGCTTATACTTACATGTAATGAACTAATAACACTCCTTCACATTGCACAGTTGTGTAAAACAAGCTTGATTTTTGCAATATTTGACATACATCAGGAATGAACGGGCTAATAAAATTCAGTGGATGTTGTAAAATAACATCCACTCAATTTTAAGCCATTCAATCTATCGGCATATCAGGAATGAACGGGCTGATAAAATTCAGTGGATGCTTTAAAATAGCATCCACTGAGCCATTCAATCCATCATCCATTTGTTGTTAGTTTTCAAGGCTTTTGTGGATACAAAGTTGTCTTGTTTCTAAAAAAAGCTTGTATTCTAAAATTGTGGTGTGCATAGTTGTCTTGTTTCTAAAAAAAGCTTGTATTTTAAAATTGTGGTGTGCATAGGATGGGCACTAATAGACAACACCGGGCTGGATGTGGCCTTGATAAGTCTTCCTTGTAAGTAGTCAATGTGCTTACCTCATAACAACATACCCATAATCGGGTGGTATGAATATTGGCTCTCTGAGCCGGGAGTATGGCGGATCAGCCATCTCTTTCAAAGCCGTCTCAACAGCCGCCAGCTGCTCCGACATCTAGTAAAAAAAAATATTTATAAGCACCATGATATTTAGAATTTTTATATAAACTTTATTACATACATTTCAATTGCTATAATTTAAGAAAAATTAAATGGACTTCAGTATACTTACTGAAATAAAAACAACAGGGAAACTGTCCATACCAGGAAAACTCAACCGATTTTGATGAAACTAGTACTGTTCCCTAACATAAAGTAGGCAAATAATAGGCCGATAAAAAAGAATGTTCACAATAAATTATTTTTGAAAAATTGTGTGAACACTCATACAAATAATAAGCACAATAAGCATAATTTTTCAGGAATTAATACAAGTACCTACCGTCTTCATGGTCCTCACTAACTCCGAGACGACCGCCTGGAGATGGGGCTCTTTAATTTTTTCATACTTACTACTCCCGTACATAAAAAAAAGGAGCCGGATTTTTTTTTCTTATCCTAGCGTGTGGGGTATCATTGTTTTAGAGCTCATTGAGTAGAGTACAAATACATTTTTTATTTTAACTTAACTGTCAATTTTGATGGTCTTTCAAGGCTTTTGTGGATACAAAGTTGTCTTGTTTCATTTCCACAGTTGTAAAAAGTTATTTCACTTTGCTGCGATATCTCCAGCTCAGGAATAAAGGTCAAGGTTCAAACTTGGTTGGCATGATGAATAGGAATAGTGTTCTTAAACTACAATTTTTATTTCCATTTTGACTACCACACTTGTCTGAGTATCAAGACAAATGGCATGTGTGCCAGCCAAGTTCTTTTAGTTTCTGCTTATATACTTGGTTCAAACAAAATTACACAGGTTCCCTGTCCACAGACCATATGTGGTCTGTAAACGGAAAGCACTACAAGTTCACAGACCATATGTGGTCTGTGCGTCGATACAATTTTGAAGGTTTTTAGAGCCGTGGACGTGGAGAGAACTGCGTTTATTTGATGTGGACGTGACAGGACATATCATATAGAAACCAAAAAGGGTTGGGACATAGAGGACGGACGTCAAATTTTCGGGATATCGGGATCTGAAAAAAATAACCTAAATATAAGAAAACGGAATCTAACTTTACTAAATGTTATTGTTTTTCATTTACTTTTAGCTAAATTAACAATGGATAGGTAGAAAAAATAAACAAAATATTGAATATGAAAATATTTATTGAAAAAGAAAACAATTATTGAAAAAAATAAAGTTACATATTCACATGTATTTTTTGGAAACACTGTAGACAATACGGTTTGGTACAAATGTTGCATATTTGCGAAACTCTTTTAGCTTTATTAGTGGCAGCTGATGCTGTTTCACCTCTTTGACGAAAATCACTATAGTATCCGGCACACCTACGTCTAGTTATTTTTCCATCTTTTCTATCCAGCTCTTTGAGGAAATGCTGCGTCTGTGATGTGGATGGCGTAGGTATAGCCGGTGGCTGGACAACGTTTATACTCAGTAAATTTTTCACGATACTCATTTGTGCCTGTAAAAGTGTACATTTATTCTGCTGGTTCAATTTATTGAACAAATAAACCGTATTTATGACACCTACTCCAAATAAGACATCAACAGCAACCTTTTTATACCAAGTCAGGGTCTTGCGAATTGGCGAATAGTAGCTTGCCAACTCGTCAGAAAGATCGATACCTTTCTTTCGATCATTGTATTCCAGTATCATATTGGGCTTCAGACGCTGGTTTCGGCCTGTACACATCGTTTGTTCGTCTGCGTGACAAGTAGATATCATAAGGACATCCCTCTTGTCCTTCCATTTTAGAATCGTTACATTATTTTTTTGTGCAGCAATTAGCTCTCCCCTCTTCAGTTTCTTGTTTTTCACCAATAAAGGTAGGTTTTTGCGATTTTTTCTCAAAGTCCCACAAAGGTCAGTTTTGCGTTGTAGCAAGTATTGAGCTAATGGTAAACTGGTGTACCAATTATCTGCTATAATCATTCTCCCCTGGTCTAAAAGCTCTTCGCAAAGCTCAACAACAACGCTTCCAGGTTTATCGAGATTCGCAATTTGAGGATCCTGGCCGGTATAAACTTTATATTTCCAAACATATCCATCATCAGTTGTAGCCTTGTAAATCTTGAGTCCGTACTTGTGAGTTTTATTTGGATTATACTGACGAATAAGGAGTCGGCCTTGGAAGGGAACCATTGACTCATCCACAACAATGCAGTCTTTTGGCGAAAGAAGTTTTCTACAGTTTCTCATCACAATGTCTATAACTGGTTTGACTTTATACAAACGATCATTGACATCTCTTTCAGCTGTATTGTCAACAAAGTGCCAGCAACGCAATATTGCAGTAAAACGATTGTAGGACATTTTTATATTGTGCATTAGCGGATGATAAAAAATAGGGTCCTTTTTCCAGTAGCATTCTAATGTAGGGAATTTGATTATACCAGTCAGCAAGTAAATACCCAAAAACTTTTTCATTTCTTCCCTGTTTACTGGTTTCCAACGACGCAAACGACCACCAGAATTAGTAGTGATAAGTTGTTCAGCGTATATATTGGTCTGTTCTATCATCAAGTCAAAAACATTGTCATCAACTAGAATAGAAAATATTGTAAACACATCTGCAGTTTCTGGAATGTTTTCAATATGTATCAAGTCTCCTGCGCTACTAAAAATTTGCCGATCTAATGGGTGAATCTCATAACTCCATCCTTCTTGCTCATCATGTTCTTTCATGCCACGCTCTGTAGTTGGTCTTATGCCAGTTCTTGGGCCTGTATTTCTTTCAGTGTCACTGTCGTCGTCAGAATCGGAACTAGGTGGTACGGTGGTTTGAAATTGATGAGAAGGGTCATTAGAGTTGTCGTCAAAAAAATTGCGAGACGTGGATGGATGCGATGTCGCCGTACCTTCAAAAATATCGCTATCAAAAAGTTGTTCAGTCGGCATTGATTGGGATGGAGAATGTGTTTGATTGGGATGGAGAATGTGTGAATTAGCAAGCTGACTTATATCTAGACACTCTGATGATAAATCACTAGGGAAAAAATCGGGATCTGCCACACTATCGTCATTGTCAAAATCAGGTACATCACTATTCTCTTCGGCTTCATTTTCTTGTTCATCCGATGAATTTGACTGATCATTTTGTTCGTAGTCACTTTCTTCTAATATTCTTCTCAATTCTTCGTCCGTATACCCTTGTTTTTTACTCATTTTCCCGCAAAAACTCGAAATTCAAAAGCAGTAAACACAAAATAACAAAAACTTTCGTTTTTTTTTTGTTTTCTTCAACAACCGGCAGGAAACAGTATAAACAATACTCGCATTGGTCACTTAGGTAGCTAACTTCACATAATATAATCAAATAATTATATCAAATGATGATTTGTCACTGTCACTTCTAATTTGACACTGACAATATGCACAGACCGCATATGGTCTGTGGACTCATCAGAAAATTTTTAGTCAATTTCGTTCTAGAGAGTCCACAGACCATATGTGGTATGCTTGAAAAAAATACTTTTCTGATATGTCTATAATATTTTGAAACAAATAGGTATATACCTAAACCCCTAAAACACTGTTTTTTTACAAAAACACAACTGGACGTGTGAGGGACTTCCACTCTAAAACTTGGACAGGGAACCTGTTAACAGCAGTATATTATGGAAATAAATGCTAAATTATTGTTAGGCGTCAGTGCAAATCTTTGTCGAAGGGTTGTTCAAAGCCCTTAAAGGATTTATTTAAACAGATTGTTGATTATATTGGTTGTGCAGATGTTCATCATGTGCTTGTTTGTCAGTTTTCAAATGTAAAACTATATATTCTGATTTGGAGTACCATTGGTATAAAATTGTACTTATTTAAAAAAAATTACAAAATTAACTTCATGTTAACTTTGTATGCACAATTGTTTAGTGTTTATTTTGCATACATCAAACTTTAAACATTGTTGGTATAAATAGAACTTAATCTTGACTTAACCCTCCAATTCCCATGTCCATGTTATTGCAAATTTTGCATTTCTATTTTACTTAAATGGTTGAAATACATTTGGTGAAGACAAGAAAAAATAAAAAAATGAAAAAAATACTACCCCCATTTCTTTTTTTTTTGTCACCTACAGGTGACACTGGGCATTGTAACACGTTATGGGCATGGGTTGGTCCATTGAAATAAAACGCCCATTTGTATAAAGAGTTATATTAGAGTGAGTACGGATAATAATAGTTCACGTAGCTGGTTATGTAACACACCATAGGCAATTACTACATCTTAGTTCTAATAACAAACAAATAGGTAAGTAAATTGTGGCGAGGGAAAAACTCGACTTGTGAAATCTAAGTTAGTATTGTATTGACATCTGTCACTTAGCGAATGCCGCCAAAACGTGACAGACGTCATTACGTTAAACGTTCCGTTTCGCCACATCACCCCCCTACGGAGACAAAAAAATCAATAAAAATAAGTATATACGACAAAAACAATATAAAATTTCAGTCAGACATCAACTGGTGTCTTGAACTTGACAGTTCTGCCGGACCGGGTATGCATCCTCTCTTCTTATCTCATCTGGGCATGTTTCCTTTCTCCCGTTGATGTACATCTCATCTGGCAGACACTGGCGGGGGTGAGGTCACGATAATGGATGTGCATTTTGATATAACTCCTCTGTCTAGTTGCCCGTCTTACATCGCCACACGCCAACAGGCCATTTATTAAACCGAGTGCAGCAAGCCTGTCGCCTATTCGCTTCCTAAGGTGGTCATCTCTGTCTATCAATGGCTCCATGTATCCATACTCCTCGGTTGCATCTAGAAGGCTGGGAAGCATAGCTATACAACCCTGTACAGCGCGTCGCACAAGCATTAGCAGTCCTAACTTAGTGGATGGACTCCCTTGAATAAGATGATGGACTGGGGTTAGTACACTGAAGCAGGGGGCTCTTAGTACTCGAGCTTGTACCGCACATTCTAACGGCCGTGAAAGGGCAGTCTCAGGGGGGCTATTACCGAGTCCTATAGTGATCACGTCGGGGTCACCATTATGCGCATGGGTTGGTCCATTGAAATAAAACGCCCATTTGTATAAAGAGTTATATTAGAGTGAGTACGGATAATAATAGTTCACGTAGCTGGTTATGTAACACACCATAGGCAATTACTACATCTTAGTTCTAATAACAAACAAATAGGTAAGTAAATTGTGGCGAGGGAAAAACTCGACTTGTGAAATCTAAGTTAGTATTGTATTGACATCTGTCACTTAGCGAATGCCGCCAAAACGTGACAGACGTCATTACGTTAAACGTTCCGTTTCGCCACATCACCCCCCTACGGAGACAAAAAAATCAATAAAAATAAGTATATACGACAAAAACAATATAAAATTTCAGTCAGACATCAACTGGTGTCTTGAACTTGACAGTTCTGCCGGACCGGGTATGCATCCTCTCTTCTTATCTCATCTGGGCATGTTTCCTTTCTCCCGTTGATGTACATCTCATCTGGCAGACACTGGCGGGGGTGAGGTCACGATAATGGATGTGCATTTTGATATAACTCCTCTGTCTAGTTGCCCGTCTTACATCGCCACACGCCAACAGGCCATTTATTAAACCGAGTGCAGCAAGCCTGTCGCCTATTCGCTTCCTAAGGTGGTCATCTCTGTCTATCAATGGCTCCATGTATCCATACTCCTCGGTTGCATCTAGAAGGCTGGGAAGCATAGCTATACAACCCTGTACAGCGCGTCGCACAAGCATTAGCAGTCCTAACTTAGTGGATGGACTCCCTTGAATAAGATGATGGACTGGGGTTAGTACACTGAAGCAGGGGGCTCTTAGTACTCGAGCTTGTACCGCACATTCTAACGGCCGTGAAAGGGCAGTCTCAGGGGGGCTATTACCGAGTCCTATAGTGATCACGTCGGGGTCACCATTATGGGCATGGGTTGGTCCATTGAAATAAAACGCCCATTTGTATAAAGAGTTATATTAGAGTGAGTACGGATAATAATAGTTCACGTAGCTGGTTATGTAACACACCATAGGCAATTACTACATCTTAGTTCTAATAACAAACAAATAGGTAAGTAAATTGTGGCGAGGGAAAAACTCGACTTGTGAAATCTAAGTTAGTATTGTATTGACATCTGTCACTTAGCGAATGCCGCCAAAACGTGACAGACGTCATTACGTTAAACGTTCCGTTTCGCCACAACGTAAAGACTCTAAAAGACTAACGACTAAGGTTGTTTTTGGTAGAAATAAAACGTATTTTTTTAGTAATAAAACTTTTTTTTGTTCATCATCATTGTAGAAATCACAGACCAAGCAATGTTTTATTTGCTCATGAACCAGGTAACGCAGAGAATGTGGTTACGATACGGTCATTTAGTTTTACAGGAGCCATTGTTGTTAATACACTCCTCTTTTTCCTGTGACCATCTGCCAGCGTGATATCCATACATTGGCTTTTCATAATGGTATCCTTAATTTTTTAGGCAACCATTAATTCAAAGGAAGCTATGCTGCTCTAAGCGCATGTGTCCACATATGCAGTCCCAGAATACCTTCGATCTCCACATAAACCACGGGTCGAGAACGCGCATCCGTTTGAATCCAGATGTTTGATGCAGCAGTTTTCACAGTTGTCACGAACCACATTAGGTGCACCACAACCATAAATAATAGGTTTTTGTGTCTTGGGTGTTGGGGCTCGGACGCATGTGCTTGCCACAGACTTTGTAGATGTATCCGATGATGAAAGATACTGGGGCATCTTGGCTTTTAGAAATTGCTTATCTGGACCGTAATTAGCAACCGGCTCGTTGAGACACGAGTACATCCCTGTAGACAACGTTCCGGGACTTGTTGTCTTCTGCGTAAACAAAAAGATTTCTGGCTTTCGATACACGCGAGCACGCCACGTAAAGCTGCCCGTGGGAAAAGCAGGGGGTGCCCAGGTGCCCGCTACCTTCAGAGTTTGCCCCTGGCTTTTATTAATAGTGATTGAAAAGGCCACCTTCAGGGGAAATTGCAAGCGTTTGAACTGGAAAGGCAAATAGTGGGTATGATAGGGATTCTGGGTATCAATACCGTCTCTCCTTTGGCCTCGCCGGTGAGGATGGTGGCCTTCACAATGTATCTTTTCAGCTCTGTGACGCGCAGCCTGGTGCCATTGCACAATCTGGGTGCATCCAGATTACGCATTAGTATGACAGGCACACCAATCTTCAGCTTCAACTTGTGGGATGCATAAGTGACAGGACGCCTGGTATAGATTTTATTTTACTTGTTTCAACCAGGAATAGTCATTTTCCCAGCTTGGATTATACTTAGTTAGCCTTTTAGCTTTTTTGGGAGGTATTACACTACTACTGGCCTTTCATTACTGTCAGTTTGTAAAATCTTATTAAAATAACGAACGTAAAGAGTCGCTTTTAATATTATGAAATAATTGACGACGTATTTACGCAACGTCTGTCTCAAAACAGTTACCAATCAATAAATCTTTTCCTCTCATTAGAAAGAAACAGAAAGAAAGACATATTATGCATGAAACAAAAAGAGATCAAATAGTTTCATTGTATTTACGCGTCGAACGGGAAGGAAAGCAATGATGGCTAGGCCACGACTCTGCGCGGGCTAGCTGTCATAGGTCGATGCGGGCGGCAAGTGCGAGTTACTTCGTACTAGTGAAGCTATGCGGGATGGTTGCCACTTGTAACGTGAAGGAGGGGTGACAGCTGCCACAAGTCGACTCGCGCCACGTCTCCACACTCTCCCGCTCACTCAGTTATGCCTGTCAGTGCCAATAATAATTTCTACTTAATACCTAATAATGAAGGTTAATGTGAGAAATACTTATTAATATTAAAGAATACAAATAGTACGTTTTATCCGCTTGTGTACACTATCAAGGTTACTATTCATTTAACAGAATACTACAGTATCATATCCGTGATGAGTATGAGTATTTAAGCGTTCAAAAGTGCTCATTTACAAATTATAACAGTTTTCTTTACGGCACGTTTTTGGCTTATTTCAGTAGTTTATGAAACAGATGCATAGTAGCGATTATCAAAATACGAGTGAGTTTAACAACCGAACTGCAGGCGAGCTTATTAATAGTATCACATGAGTGTTTTAGGCCCTTCTCCCACGAGACTATCGACAAGCGAATCGAGCATTGTACACGCCCGACTAGTCGTTCGTCAGTTACCGCCGTACAAATAGGCAATGTTTCACACACGAAGCGTCGCGTCGACAATACCTTCGACGTTTGAGACGAGGTAGCGTTGCGTCAAAATGGACTCCGATCAGCAAGTAAACATTGAGTTTGTTTTCGAAGTAAAAAAAATCCGTTGCTTATACGATCATAGGTAACACTCCAGAATACATGAGAAAGGATATAGTGGAAGAAGCTTGGTCAGAAATAGGACAAAAATTCAATTTGACAGGTAACAAATTCAAAGTACAAAAATTCAGTTTTTACCTACTGTGACGGGGTAGGCCGTCACAGGAATGGGTAGAATAAAAGTCCCGGGTGTGGGTCGATCCAGCCTTTACTTGTCTTATCTTTTCCACCGCACGCACCCTGCAGTTTGAGTTAATACGGAACGAGACTGGCATCCAACAAGGAAACAAACCCCCTTCTTTTTTTTTTTTTTTCCTATTTTACACTTATACCATATTACACAACGCCGTATATTATACTACAATTACACTATATATTATATTACGCTTACATTATTTTACTTAACTTTACTTTAACTCTATAATTACATTTTAAATTTACCAGTAGTGTACGCAAAGCCCTAAGTTGCCGTTGATCCATTGGCTCTCGCAGTACATTTCACCACTTTAATGGCAAATGAGAGAAAAATGTCTCGGTGGTTCTTGTCACTCAGTATCTCGTTCAGGTTACTCAATGCAAGCACCTGGTCCTCCAGGAGGGAATCCGTGGCCTTGTGGGGTTCCGCCAGGCAGGTTATCGTCGTGCGTCCAGAGGCAGCTCCTCGGCGTATGTGCGTTCCGCCAGGCAGGAAGACGGCCGTTGCGTTTAGCGCCTATACAGCGGACCTGGAACCCCAGAGTGGGTAGTGTAAGGAGAGGCCAAGTTGCTCGTCCGCCATGGTTGTCCACGGTCCAGCGACCGCAAGCAACACTACAGCGCACACAAAACAGTTTAGTTACAGTTTAGGTTAGTAAGAGTTGGAACTCACCCCAGCGGGTCCTTAAGGAGCACAAGCACAGTTAGTCTAGACAAAGGTTAGGCCGTGTAGTGCGTTTATTTTAGTTTCTATATCGCGAAAAACGACCGTCCGTGCGGAGTCCGTGTAGCAAGTGAAGCGCGCGCGCCGCGCCGGCAGCGGCGCGTCGCGGCCCGTGTGCAAAAACCAGTTTCTAGTAGGGTTCGGTAGCCGCCCGCGCACTGCACTTTGAACATGAAAAAACCCGACCGGCGCGAAAGAAGCTTGCGGGTTCCGTGGTAATATTATTGATGTTCTTCCCCCGAAGGGATAAAAACATTTATTTTGGGTCTTGCCGAAGCTTGACCCTAACGAGATATCCTTTCCCTACCATATAACATCGAACGTGCTATCTGCTCCCTTTCGGCGCGTAGTAGGGACATATAGCTGTCTCACTCCTGCCCACTACTGCGCACCGAACGACCGCGCGCCGGCTAGATCGCTCGCGACTTCAGTAACTTTAAGCCGGCTAGGTCTTAAAAATAGGGTCAAGCTTCGGCAAGACCCAAAATAAATGTTTTTATCCCTTCGGGGGAAAAACATCAATATTTTGTGTCTGTGCCTTCGCTTGACCCTAACGAGAAGTGTTTGTATTCTGCCGGCGCGTTGGGCGTACTGTGACCTAGGTAATAGGTACGTCAAAAGAGTAAACGGATCAATAAAAACATTCTGTAAAATAACATAAAACCAGTTTTATTCTCACTAAATAATTAATATCAACACTAGAAACATAAATCAGTCATATAGAAAGTATATTACTATTAGGAACTGTAGACATCACATCTAGTTACCTTATTCAAACAAAATTATAAAATTATATATCAGTAACAAGATAACAATCATATCACATCAAAATTAGAAGAGGGTAATATATCTTTGGGAGAGTCAACAGTCATTCGCTCTATAGGCTTACAATAAAACTTAAGAAAATGATGACTATTCTTCCAATTTCCTTTCTTTAACATATCATCTAAAGGCATATCCAAACTAAAACGAGAAGAACCAACGGCTGAGCGAATGCTTCCAGGACTAGTCTGTATCCCTATTTGCTTAAGAGCAGTTCTAACCCATCCTGCAATGACTGCTCTAGAAGCTGCACGCACTGGGCCTCTCGTAGAAATAAAAAGGGAGTCAAGACCCTGGACTGCCTTTCTTCTGCTATGAGAGACAGCCACAAATATCTTAAACCAATGCATTATATCTAAGCATTGGTCATCATTTCTGGATATCTTCCACCCTGACTGCCGATGAGAGCCTGAGTCCGTTTTAGAACCGAACTTAGGCCAAAAATATAAATAAGAGTCAGTCTCTTGTACATGAAAATCGTTTAAAGATAATAAAGTGAGATCATGGATACGTCTACCAGACGCCAGTAGCAGCAGTATTGCTAAATGTCTAGACACTTGGAAGATACTATTAGTATCTGGTGAGTTTGATTTTAACCACTTAATCAGTTTAGAAACATCCCATATAGACGAACTCTTCTCCTTGACATTAGAAATACTTATTGCTTTTAGCATATGTCTGACTACGGGGTTATTATTAATCACATCAGCTCGACTAGGGTCTGCAAAAGAAGTTACGACCGACTTATTTACTAGAATCGTACTATACGATAATTTCTTATGATTGAATAAATAACTAATAAACAAAGCCACTTGTTCTGGACTAGGAGTATTTACTGGCACTGAATATTTATTGGCCCATTCAATCCATCTCTTCCATCCCGCGGAATAAGTCTTTAGGGTGCCTGGCCTCCAAGATTTTTGAAGCAAATCCAAATCCCCTGATTCCCAGCCTTGTGTTAGTTGTGACCACCCTGTATTTTCCAAGCCTGCAAACAAAGACGGCTGGCTTGCGGTGGTGGACACCCGGTTGCAATGTCTATAAGATGACGATTCAGGTCCTGCATGGGATGAGGGGGTTCCAGAGCTCTCCGTCGTAGATCGGGGTACCAAAATGCTTGAGGCCACTTCGGCGCGACGAGTATGAAAAGTCCTGTCGCCGAGTTGAGGTGATGTAGAACTCTTGGAATCAATGCTGGTGGGGGAAACACCCATGCTTTCTCGAAATTCCACACCTGGCTGAACGCGTCTATAAATAGGGCTTCCTGATCCTCTGCGAATTGGCTGACATATGACGTTACTACTCTGGATTGCTTCGTCGCAAACAGGTCCACTGATGGAATGCCCCATATCAAGAAAATCTTCTGTGTGATCGCTTCTGTTAGATGCCAATCGGGAATTGCTCTCTGTCGCGATAAATGATCGGCTATGTTGTTGTACATTCCTGGAATGTATCTTATCAGGATTCGAATCTGATGCTGTTCCGCTAATAGAAGTATCTTTTCCATCATCGATAGTAGAATTCGAGATTTCGTTCCACCTTGATTTCTGACGTATGCAATAACAGTCCGATTGTCCGACTGAATTAAAATCGTTTTGTTTTTCAGAGATTGTTTGCATATTTTTATTGTTTCGCACACAGCATGCAATTCCTTTCGGTTTATGTGCCACGGTATCTGCTCCGCTGACCATGTTCTGGAAATTGTTTGGTTGAAAATATGCGCTCCCCAACCCGTGTTTGAAGCGTCTGTTGACAGGAAAACTTCGGCTGGCGGGATGAATATTTCTGACTGTTGGTGTAAATTGTCCATCCACCATTTCAGATCCTGAACAGCTTTTGCAGGAATTTGAAATTTGGTTTTCGAAGAGTTTTCTGGGAGACATTTGCTGGCAATTTGGATCCGACGACTTCGCAATCGGCCGAGCGGAACTACAAATCCGACGAAATTTAAGCTTCCAAGAATTGATTTCGCTTGGTGCCAATCCCATACTTTTGACTCTATAAGTACCAAGAGCTCTCTTTTTAGCGAAATTATCTTTTTTTGAGGAATATATTTTCGATTCAAGCTTGTATTCCAACCTATTCCAAGAAACTCTATGTTTTGAGTGGGCTGTAGAATGGACTTTTCGAAGTTTACCTTCCAGCCTAGATTTATTAGAAACTTCACCGCGAAATACGCCTCTTCCTTTAGCCTCTGAGCGTTTTGATTTACTAAGAGAAAATCGTCTAAATAAACGATTACTCTTATGTTTTCCTTTCGCAATTGACTCGCTATCCAATTCGATATTCTGGCGAAAGCTATCGGGGCGGTGGACAGGCCGAACGGCAGGCAAGTCATACAGTAGAGCTTGTCTTGATAGTATAAAGTTAGATAACGCTGATGAGTTTCTTTCACTGGAACATGAAAGTATGCCTGGGACAAGTCTAGTTTCTAATGAAGTCCTCTTTTTGCAGGAACTCCGGCACAGTGAAATGACTGGGAAGGTGAAATTTCTTTGGATTTAAGAAATTGTTTAAATTTTTGAGACCGAAAATCGGGCGATTGGAGCCATCGCTTTTCGGTACTAAAAACATTTTTGAGATGAGGCCAGACACCAACGTCTGTGGGGCTTCCTTTAAGATTCCTGAATTGTACATTTTTGATATTTCTGTGGACATCTAGTGGGTGGCTGGAGTTTGCATTCGGACACAAATATCTCTTGTAAATGGAATGTTTGGAGGTTTTCTTACAAACGGAATGGTGTAGCCTGTTATCATATATATATTTCGGGGCATAGGCTGTTTGCCATTCTCTGACAAAATGTTTGAGTGTGAGTTGGCCTGCTCTCCAATCTTGGTAGTCAAAAATGCCGCCCTGTACGCGGTCGACGATCCTTATGAAATTTCTTTTTAAATACTCTTTTGAAGATGAAGCTTTGCCTTCGGTTGAACGGTCCTGATTCGTTTTCTGTTCTCTTTTCTTCTTCAAAGGTTTCGATCTTTTGGGAGGTGGGGCCGACTTGTCATGAAAATTAGAATTGTATTTTCTTTTATATTGTTTCTTTTTAAAAGTGAGTGTGGAGAGCTGAACCTCTTATCTGCATCGCTACAGACGGAGGGCCTAAGATCAGCCCACGACAGAAGGCCCAGGACAGCATTTTCACCTTCATGTCTCTGTAAGGCCTCTCTTGCAAGCTTTTGGCATTAGGGTCAAAAGCTGTTGCAATATCTATCGCCGATAAACAAAATCTCAATTTATTAAGTAAGGTTCGTTCTGGGTCCACTGTGATGCCCTCTCGAACTTTCCATTCTTCCCAGCCTTCAGGAAGAAAACTTGCAGCTGCTATTTTCAATCTGGCAAGGACTTCATCTTCTGAAGGTTCCTCATACAGCTCACGGAGCGTCTTGAATGCTGAAGACGTCGCCATCTGCACGAACAGGAACATCATTAGTTCAAAGTTAAACTAGACCGTGCATGATGTTCAAAAGTATAGAAGGATAGTATACCGCCTCTATATAAGGAATAGGCTCTCAAAACCACTAAGGGTCAATTCATTGACACAAGGATCGATCATCGATCATTAAGGCTCAATTGAAGAACCGTAAGGCTCATTTCTCGAACCGTAAGTCTCATTTATCGAACCTTAAAGGGTCGGAAAGTGAGCCGTCTAGGGTCAAAAATTGAGCCGTAAGGGTCAAAAGTTGAGCCGTCTAGGGTCAAAAATTGAGCCGTCAGGGTCAAAAATTGAGCCGCCAGGGTCAAAATTCGAGCCGTCTAGGGTCGTATCTACTGCAGTTCAAAGCAGAACCCTCGACTTATAACATAAGCGCTAATTCTCAAAGATCAAGCAGACGTGCTGTAATCTTTGAAAAGATCCAAGTCGTAACTGTAAGATTTCACAGTAACATTGTGACTGAGGTTAGGAACGCTCGAATCACAGGATCTGTCTATATATACCTATTTCTAAGAAAAATAACAGAAAACACAAAACTGGCTTTATAATTATGCTTATTACAGAAATAAAATGAATTACATACCTGATAATCATTATCCATAGCACTGTAATCCAAAATTCACTTTTTGATATACGTTTACGTAAAAATACGCGGGAGCAAAGCGCACGCTCGTTGCGAATGGCAACAAAAAGCGTACTGAAGTCGCGACTCGCGAGCGATCTAGCCGGCGCGCGGTCGTTCGGTGCGCAGTAGTGGGCAGGAGTGAGACAGCTATATGTCCCTACTACGCGCCGAAAGGGAGCAGATAGCACGTTCGATGTTATATGGTAGGGAAAGGATATCTCGTTAGGGTCAAGCGAAGGCACAGACACAAAATATATAGTTTTTAAAGAACGAGTTACAACGTTATACTACTTGTCTTGACCGATCAAGAAAAATGAAAGATTATTATAGTCGAATTAAACTAGCGTCGTGTGCGGAAACCAGGTCGATAGAGTAGCATACCAGTAGGCGACCGAAGGATGGCATCTCAGTCGCGTAGCTTAAGGATAGCTCCACGGGAGAAGGGCCTTAATACCTAGTTACGTACAGTTTCATACACTACTTTATCATATCTTAAAATCCAACCCTGTGTGAGATGTGTATGAGATTTTAATCTCATCAACGTTGGTAGAATGCGAACAATTTCGTCAGAGTAAAATGGACCTAAACATTTTTGATTTAAACTTAAAGCAAAATTCATTACCACCGAGTTTAATTTAGAATCGTTTGTTTGGAGTGCTGGATGTAGATGTATGGACGAATTTGAGCTATAAAACAAAACCTTTAAAGTTTATATTACTTTAACGTTTCGATACTAGAATTCTATCAACGTAGTTGAAATATAAAATCTTATACTAAGCGCACAGGTAACTATGGTTGGACCTAATCTAAAAAGCCTTTATTCGTCATAGTTTTGTGTAGTAATAAGACGCCATATAGTTTGATTTGTTACTAGAACTCTAAAGCTACACACAATTTTAATAGTATAGTGTAATTACCTTGCATAATTCTCACTCTAAATTATTAAAATGTTCCGAGACAAAAATGCCGACTACCTTAACGATCAACTTTGACAGAAACAAAATGGCGATTTTTTCTATAGGTTAGCCAACATCGAATTGGTGCTGCCATTACTTAAATATATTAAGCTTATGTCTTACTTTGGACTTCTTCCTCTATAAAGCAAAGAGGCGGAGAAGACACAACCCTCGTCTGTGATGGTGGCACTGGTGAGGCAATAGTTGTTATTAACACCTCTGGTGTAAGTGGAACTGCAATAAAAAAAACAGTATGGTCATTACTGTTTATTATGATCATATGCTGACATCACACAACCACAACTTATATTCTATGAATTGCTCCGTAAGTAATAATGGAGTGTGTAGTGTAATATAAAAAGTTTAAATCTGGTTGATTCAGTCTGACTTCACATGAAGATTGACAATATGTCAATACTGACAGTTATTCAACTGTGTTGTTATTCCCTAAAATTTTGCCCGAGAGCATCCATCCGAATTCCGATTCGAGTAGGTTCTTCTGCAATACGAACCTTGTTCGTTGACATAATCGTGTAATAGTAATCATTTCCTACATCCGAATTCCGATTCGAGTAGGTTCTTCTGCAATACGAACCTTGTTTGTTGACATAATCGTGTAATAGTAATCATTTCCTAGTAAAATGTCTACTCTGTCTGACAATGTACCATCGTCTGCTAAGATGTAATTTTCCTTGATCCTGCAGTCAAGTAGGTCCTTTTCTGGATGTGGAACTCCATGAGATATTGAAGGTACTACGTTGGCACATACTAGTGTAATATAAGAAGTTTAAACCTGTGACAAACCAGCCTCTCTCACTGCCAAGCCCATCGCTACTTGCACCCCGATCAGATTTAAAACTCTTTGTTCTAAATCTGTCAGTTTACAATAAGTAGCAGCTCCACCACCAGTCCCACTAACTGCTCTATGCAGGCGAGCAGCTTTTTTTTGGTGTTGTTTTTAAAATCACTCCATACCTTAAATCATGCAAAGAAGCAAACGTTTTATATTATATTAGTGAACCACAACCTAGTTTTAAACAAAATAAACAACGATAAAAAGGAAAAAAAAAGAGACAACGGCGTTGGTGGCAAAATCCTATTTTTTTAAAGAAAACAGAATATAGTAGCGGAGTTGAAAAGCCATCAATTAAGCGGACACTATGCAATTTTTTTTAAATTGTCACCAGAATTATATCAAAATCTACTACATATGGTTAGTTTCAAGATTGCTAAAAAGGAAACGCATTTTAGGTTAAGTACCAATTTCAGTTGAAAATAAATTAAGTTTGACATTACGATTCTTGTTCACTGGAGATTCCTACACAAGCTTGCAGTACCTTTTTAGAATTTCTAAGCAAAGTATAAGTATTATTATTCCTGAAGTGTGTTTGGCGATTATCAAGTGTTTAAAGGAAAACGTATGTGTGAGTATTTTTCCAATTATTTTTATTTAATAATCAAATAGCCTTTTTTATAAGCAACATATAAGTTTACAAAAAGAAAGTATTTATTATTGAAACAAATCATCGAAACTGTCATTCGTATCTTCTGCCGAATAATTACTTTCCTGACTGTGCGGTCTGGACGTAGAAGCACTTTGAGAATAAGTTGTATAAACTTGCGTCGACACTTGCATATTTGGTTGATAATTATAGTACCCAGAATCGGCTTTCATTATGACATCAAATATTGCCTGTTGAACCATATTTTTTGTTGAACGTGAATAAGATTCCATTTTGGGTCCAATAAAATTTATAAATGAATGTACTTCTTGTGACAACTTAAAATTATCGCTCAATTTTTCTGTAGCAGTCTTTAAAACTTGTAGGGCTTCAGTTACGATTTTATCATCCGTCGATTTATTCTTTTTGGACGGCGGAGGTTCAATAAAAGACAGGTTGCTTTCAGTGTCAGTATTTATTCCATCATCTTGTACCTGTCCCTCATCCACTTTATCTTGTTCTATATCTGCTTGTTCCTGTATAATGTTTTTATATTTATATTATTATTTTTCAGGTGCCAAGGAGACCAGATATATGGCTAGAAGTGAGTAAAGGATTCGAAGATAAATGGTATTTGCCCCATTGCATTGGCGCAATAGACGGTAAACATATAGTCATACAGGCACCTCCGAAAAGTGGAACTGAATATCATAATTACAAATCTACTTTTAGTATTGTTCTGTTTGCACTGGTAGACTCAGATTATAAATTTATGTTTGCTGATGTTGGTTGCCAGGGGCGTATATCTGATGGAGGGATATTCAAAGAATATGCAGAGTTCTACAAGATGATGCAAAATGGCACCTTAAATTTACCACAAGAAAAAGCATTACCTTATAGGACTTAAGCGATACCCTACATCTTTGTTGCTGACAGCGCTTTTGCTCTAGATAAACATGTGATGAAACCATACTCCGGTAACCACAGTAAAGGCACTCCGGAACGTACTTTTAACTATAGATTAAGCAGAGCTCGCAGAATTGTTGATAGTGCATTTGGCATTGCATCATCCATTTTTAGGGTACTTAGAAAACCCATGATATTAAAACCAGAAGTTGCTGAAGTGGTCGTTATGAGTATTATTCACTTGCATAATTATTTGAAACTGAACGCCACCGATACTTATACTACTAATTCTAATATGTACATAAATCAATCCGTACCTAATTTCACATCTCTTTCAAATATTCAAACACCACAAATAAGATATTCCAGAGAAATAAACGAAATAAGAGATGAGATTGCTTCTTATTGTGTAAATGAAGGCCGTATTGCATTTCAAGATGAATATTGTTGATTTAATTACTCACAGTATTTGAACGTTTCCTTGGTTTATCCCGATCAGCTAAAAAGGAAAAAGCGTCGTAGGCAAACCATCTACTTTTGTAAGTCTCGGATGCACCTCAAAATATATGTAGAATAATATTAGTTACATAGTCAATTTAATTAATAAAATAAAATACAAAAAGTAACAAGTAGTTTTTACTCACCTTTCCCTGTCCCTTTACTTCTTTGACTTTTTCCTTTCTCTCTTCTAAAAGAAGATAAAAGACTTAACAGTTTGCTACGGCATTGTTCATAATCGCTTCCCATGATATCCCACGCATCATTTTTTAGATTTTTTCTGTAGTAATATTGATCTTTGGGATCCCACAAAATTGGAAATCTTTTATATGTTTCAATTAAGCGTAAACAATTTTCCTCCGTCCACTCCATGACAACACGTACTTAGCCTCCTGTAATCAGAAACGAACTGAGCGGTTACCATGACAACACGTACCTACTTAGCCTCCAGTAATCAGAAACGAACTGAGCGGGTACCATGACAACACGTACTTAGCCTCCAGTAATCAGAAACGAACTGAGCTGAACGAACTGAATTGAGTTCGAATCCTGGCAGGGTCGCCATCTAAGGTTGGGTACAGGTGGTGTAGAAATGAGTGAACGAGTCGATGGTTGTAATAGGACTGACTTTTATTTCATGCCACATTGGTATACATGAATGTGCTTATAAACTATTGTTACACTGTACAGGGTATGTTAGGGGTGCGGGGCTAGGCGCGGGCGGAAGGAAGACGCGAGCCGCTAGCGCGCCGCCCGCTCGCTGATCGCGTACGACGGTTATGGCTAGTTCGGACTACTTTAGTATTTAGTCGAGTGGCGAGTGTTTTAGTAAGCTAAAATATTCGCTACTGGCCAAAAATCGTTCGCACTTCGCTCGAGTACAGTTTACAAGTGTGTGGTGTTTTGCAAGATGAACAGCCTACAACGCAATAAAGTAAATACTTAAACTAATTAAGCTAATCGTAACGGCTATTTTAGAAGAGGTGGATGAGGTAAGTGTAATTAATAAAAAGAAGCTATGGGTACGAAAATGGATCGATAGAAGAGAAAAACTAGGAGCTACCTACTAAATGTCTTCTGAAGGAATTAGCATTGGACGATCCTAAAGAATACTTCGATAGTTTGAGAATGTCCGAAAATTGTGTTTTTCTGTTAAATAAAATACATTCTCAAATTCAGCGTAAAGATACCCTTTTAAGAAGTGCGATTCCTGCAATTACAAAATTACAAGCGGTTCTAAACTTGCTACTGTTCTATCTACTATTTCCGAATTCATCATCGAAGTTTGTGCAGCAATCTATGAATCATTAACGGAATTTATCAAGGTAAGATTAAATAACAGTAACAGATTTATTATGAAACGTTTATTTATTAACATTAATGTTCTGCATTGCTGTTAAAATTAAGTCATTTGATATAATTGTAACGCTCTGCGTTTCATTCTGGTTAACATGGCCAGATGGAAACATATTTGAGGAAAGCTGATAATCCGAAACATGTTCAGAATTATCTGTAGGTAAAATGGACGAGGAAAAACATTCAGTTGCTTGCTCTTCCAAATTATAATTACTGGTGTCATTATAGTCTGTGCTGTCCAGTGCTGTCAACCGCCATTTTGAAACAAACCTCAGTGTCAACATAATCTGTGACTAAAGCGGGCGCGTTACGGTGGTGCAGAATTAGAGTTCCAGCTAGTAACAGGATTTTATGAGGTATGTAGCAAATTTTCAAGTCATTTGCCATAACACAATGATATTTCTATTTATAACTTATTGTAAAACAAGTCGGAAGTAGTCATAAAGTGAATACAACAGCTTGAATTATTGTCAGAAGTTTTGTAGGTATGAATTCGTCACATCGGGATCGTCACGTATTGTATAGCCGGAAACATTTTGTGATGCACCGGAACTATTAGGCTGGGGTTGCATTGGATATAAGAAAAAGTAAATAATCATTCTAACATTTAAAAAAATGTTAAATTGCAAATATTTGGATGGTTGTTACCGCTAATCTTCGGAACGGTTGAACCAATTTGAATGAAAAAAATATACAAATACGAATACCAAAATACGAATTTCGGAAAATCCTCTCTTAGTGTTCCCCTACATTCCCTTAGGAACCTACATGCCAAAGACCTTACAGTAGTTTTGGCCGTGCGTTGTTTGTCAGTTCCTCAGTCACTCAGTAATTCGGTAAATAATTATATTTTAAATTCTTAGTGGTGACCATCGTTACTTTCTAACAATAAGCACTTAATGAAGAGGTGGAAATTTTTCGAAAAATCTTTTAAGTTCGATATCTCCATAACCAGTCAGTTTGGACCCCATGTTGTTGGGTTAGAATTGTTGCAAATAAGGTCTAGTATCACCCATTCCAAGGACCGCATCGAATTACAAATCACCCTGTATATTGATTAAGTATATAATGTGATATAATAGGTTTGTCTGCTACATTTCAGTAAACATGGCTCTCACGGCAGCAGAAAGAGCTAAACGCTACCGGGAGAAACTTAAACAAAACCCTGAAAAATTTGAAGAGCAGCGGAAGAAGCAGTTAGAACGACTTAAGAAGAGTCGGAAAAAAATAAGTGAGTTGACAGAAGAAGATAAAAAATGTAGAAGAAAACAATGGAGGGAAGAAAAGAGAAAACAGAAAGTAAAAAAGAATAAAAAAGAAAACGAAAATCAAAGAGCTACCCCAAGTTCATCTAAGTCCCAAAACAGCGCAGCTCCTGTCTTAAAAATGCGTTATAATAAAATATGTAGGAGTTATCGAGGGACTTTAGAAAATGGTCGCAAATTAAAATTAAAAAATGAAGCAATTCGCAAGAAACTTTATCGTGAAAAGTTACTTTATGAGGCAAAAGTTGGTGAACTCCAAAAAATAATAGATAAACTTACTGCGCGGCAAGAAATTTTAGAAATGTCACTGCGCGAAACTTACGGCACTGCTAAATCTTTACCAGAAAAAAGGCTGCTTAAATCTGTCGCGGTAAACCAAGTGGTCAAAACTAATAGATCAGTCACAACGATTGCTACGTGCTTGGGGCTGAAAGGCCGCATAAGAAAAAAGTAAGAAAAAGTTTGTGATAAACAAGAAGATTCAAGAAGAAGTAAAGCATTTTTATTTAAGAGATGACATAAGCCGATACACAGCTGGAAAAAGAGAAACCAAAACTAGAGGAAAGAATAAGATGCAAATCAGATATTTAACTGACATATTACAGAATTATACGTTTATAAAAAAGAAGGGGGAACGCACAGCTTTACGACTTTATTTCGCTATAAGCCGTATTACGTTTTGTCACCCACGGCCAAAAATAGAGATACTTGTATGTGCGTAAAGCATAGCAACATGGAGTATCTTTTCATTGCTCTGTAAAACAAAAATGTTATAGACTATAAAAACCTCGAAGATACTATTAATAAGTCGGTTTGTGACAAAAACTTGTATGCTTGCATGTATGAACAATGTGTAAATTGCAACAACCGAAGCCTACAATACAAAGAGGAAAAAAATGAAGACGAAATTACATGGTTTAGATGGGATAGAGTTATGCATACATACTGTAGAGGCACTAGCGAGTAATCATTTTAGAGGCTACGCGTGCCACGACGTAGCGTAATTCGTTAGTTGCCTCTAGCCCGTTGTATCATGTTGACGTTTACAAATTGTAACTTAAAATTGTGAATTATAATATATATATTTTTTAGTGTTCATTTCTTTTGTTTTTCTTTCTACCCTGGTAGAGAACACGGCGCTATATATACATCAAATATCTGTACAAATATACCTGTACATTGGTGACTCGGACTTTGAACTACCAGGGTAGCGCGTGTTAATTTTATTAAAATAAAGTAACGTAACGTAAGCTAGGGCAACTCAAGTTAACACGTGCAAGGAAGTGAAAAACTAAAAAACTGTAAAAATGGCGCAACCTACGACAGTAGTGAAGGATGAAGACACGTATCTAGCGTCGATATCTATCACGTCGAAGATCCCGGAGTTTTGGACCGACCAACCTAGGGTCTGGTTTATCCAGCTGGAGGCAATACTGGCACCACAAAAACAAGGAGACGCATCCAAGTATAATATAGTGGTATCCAAGCTGGGTAAGGATGTCATTCAACAGGTGACGGACATCCTGATCAATCCTCCGGAGGTGCGTAAGTACGAGGTACTTAAAGAAAGGTTGCTCAACATATATGAAGAATCGGAGAACCGCCAAATACAGAAGCTCATCGGGGAGATGGAACTGAGTGATCAGAAACCCAGCCACCTCCTCCGAAAGATGCAGGATCTGGCAAGGGGTAAAATTAGTAATGAGACCCTAAGCGTATTATGGCAGAATCTGCTACCAGCAGCAGCACGAGGCGTTCTGGCTGCGACAGAAGCCAAAGATCTAGACAGACTAGCCGTGATTGCTGACAAAGTAATGGAAACTCTGAAGTCCCAACCAGTAGCAGAAGTGGCAGCAAAGGAGACGGTACCCGGAAATTCGTCGATGGCAGCTGAAATAGCCAGGATCCATGCGAGGTTGGACCAGCTGGACAGGTCCAGAGACAGTTGGCGAGGCAGGCGAGGTCGCGGAAGGTTCCGTGGTCGTTCGCGTTCCCGAGGACGAGAGAACAGCAGGTCCAGACGTACCCCGGATAGCCCGGACTGGCTCTGCGTGCATCATTTTAAATACAGGCAGAGAGCTAATCGCTGCGAACAGCCGTGCACCTGGAATAAGCAGGAAAACTAGTGAAGATGCAGGTGGAACCGGTGGGTACCTGCGTCGAATTAGGGAACCACCGTTTATGTATTACGGATAAAGACAATGGCATACGTTATTTAATAGACACAGGTGCGAACATTTCAGTGTTGCCTAAAAGTTATAAATCAGTGTGTGACAGTGCAATGAATAATAAATACAAACTTTATGCCGCGAATGGTAGTGAAATACAAACTTTCGGAACAAAGACTCTAGTGTTAAATTTAAGATTGCGTCGTGCGTTTAAGTGGACTTTTGTAATAGCCGACGTTAAACAACCCATTTTAGGAGCGGATTTTTTAGCTAAGTATAATTTGTTAGTAGACTTAAGAAATAGACGATTGTTAGATCAAGAGACTAACATGTATGTAATTTCCACTATAGTAAACTCGGAGCATTCATCTATTTTTACTATAGCCGAATCGCATCCATGTTATTCTCTTCTAAGTAGGTTCCCAGAATTGACAATGCCAGCGACGTTCAAAGAACCACCACGTCACAGCGTAAGACACCACATCGAGACTTCAGGACCTCCGGTGCATGCGCGCCCAAGGCCGCTGCCGCCGGACCGATTTAAAAAGGTAAGAGAAGAATTTCGCCTTATGCAGGAAATGGGTATTTGCCGCCCGTCAAAGAGTGCGTGGGCGAGTCCTCTACACGTAGTACCTAAAAAAGATGGTAATATAAGGCCGTGTGGAGACTATAGAGCGCTGAATGCAATTACGAAGCCTGATAGATACCCAATTCCTCACATAAAGGATTTTACGTTCATTTTAGCCGATAAGAAAGTATTTAGCAGGATTGATATTAACCGAGCGTATCATTTTATTCCGATAGCAGAGGATGACGTGGAGAAAACAGCTATCATTACACCTTTTGGTTTGTTTGAATGGCCATGTATGTCTTTCGGTTTAAGAAACGCAGCACAGACGTTTCAACGTTTCATGAATAATTATGTCTTACAGAATTTAGAGGCAAATTTTCAACAAAATAACCCGGATTGTGCGAATTATAAAGCAGAATTTGTTTTTTCATACTTAGATGATTTAATAATAGCTAGCGAAAATAGTTCGCTTCACGAAAAACATTTAGAGGCCGTTTTTGAAAGATTACAACAAGTTGGACTAACTATTAATTTAGCGAAGTGTGCGTTTTCACAAGATAAAGTCGAGTTTTTGGGTCATGAGGTGTCAGCCAGTGGCTTAAGGCCGTTGCCAAGCAAGGTCCAAGCCATTGTAGACTTTCCCAGACCGAAAACGGTAGAGGAACTTCGTAGATTTCTAGGCATGGTAAATTTCTATAGAAGTCATTTGCGTCAGGCAGCCGAATATCAAGCTGAATTAAATAAGTATCTTCACGGAGCAAAGAAACGTGACAAAAGTAGTATAGTGTGGACAGAAAGTGCTGTTCAAGCTTTCGAACAATGCAAGTTGAATTTACAGAACGCTGCTTTGTTAGCGTATCCGATAACAGGTCAAGTGCTTGCTATAATGGCAGACGCGTCAAATACTTGCGTTGGAGGCACATTGCAACAAAGAGTAAATAACGAATGGGTTCCGTTAGGTTATTTTTCGAAAAAATTGACTGACACACAACAAAAGTACAGTACCTACGACAGGGAGTTACTTTCGCTTTATTTGTCAGTGCAATATTTTAGGAACATGTTCGAAGGTAGAGATCTCGTTTTGTATACAGATCATAAGCCGTTAACGTTTGCGTTTAAAAAGCTAAGTAGTAGTAAAGAAACGCCGCGAAGGACCCGTCAGTTATTATTTATTAGTGAGTTCACGACGGATATACGCTATACAAAAGGCGAAGAGAACGCGCCCGCGGACGCGTTATCGCGAGTTGAAACAATTTCGTGCCCGTCTGTACTTGACTTCACAGAAGTGGCTATTGCGCAAGCGAACGACAAAGAGCTCACAGAATTGTTAGGAACAAGAAACGGTAATACGAGACTAATAAAAATAGACTTCCTGAGTGTAAATAAGCCCATTGTTTGTAACTTGCGAGGCGATAAGGCTAGGCCTTACTTACCAAAACAGTTTAGGCGTATCGCATACGAAACAATACATAACCTAAGCCATCCTGGCATTAGAACAACAAGGAAAATGGTAACTAATAATTATTTTTGGCCTGGGATGAATAAAGATATAGGTATTTGGGCTAGGTCGTGCATAGAGTGTCAAAAAGCAAAGGTTCACAGACACACTATGTCACCTTTAGGGCAATTTGCAAAAGTAGATAGAATGTGTCATTTACACATTGACATTACAGGTCCATTCACTATTTCAGAAGAAGGGTACAGGTATTGTCTTACAATGATCGATAGGGAAACAGGTTGGCCGGAAGCATTTCCAATTAAAGATATTTGTGCGAAGACAGTAGCCAAACTCGTGTATGAAGGATGGATTACTAGACATGGGTGTTTTATTAATTTGAGCTCAGATCAAGGAAAGCAATTTGAAAGCAGTCTCTTTAGACAGTTAATGAAATATTTAGGGGTTCATAAGTTTAGGACGACACCGTACCATCCACAAAGTAATGGCATGATCGAACGATGGCATCGTAGTTTTAAGGCCGCCTTAATGGCGAGATTAAAGGACAATAGATCGTGGGTTGAAGAAATGCACACCATTATGATGGGACTACGTGCAGCACCACGCAGTGACACAGGGGTAAGTGCCGCGGAATTAACCTTTGGGCGAACTCTGAGGCTCCCTGGAGAATTTTTCGAACCATCGGATAGTAAGATAACGGACGGTGAGGAGTACCTAAAGCAGTTGAAACAGGTAATTAGTAATTTAAGACCGAAACCCGAGACACAGAGAGACTCTCGGACTATTTTTGTGCACCCTGCTTTAAAAGACTGTAAAAAAGTTTTTGTTAGAAACGATTTAATGCGTAAGTGTCTACAACCACCGTATGACGGTCCCTATGACGTCATAAAGCGGTTGGAAAAAGCATACTTAGTACAGTTACCCAATAGACAAGCACTTATTTCTATTGACAGGTTGAAACCGGCTTTTGTCCTGGATATCGAAAATCCACGACAAACGCCGGGTGAAACGTCATGTAAGAAAAAATGTAGATTTAGTGACGATGACGTTTTGCCGACTCATACAATCCGTACTACTCGGAGTGGGAGAGTCAGCAAAACGCCCGTTAGGTATCAGTAGAATAATTTGAGTATCAACTAGCAATTAAGCAATAAGTATTACGAAATAAGTATTGTAAAATGGCCCCGATCCGCATATATTATTTTTTATTAGAAGTCATAACTAAACCTTATTATTGAGAGTGTTAGAGTGGTTGACGATTGTTATAGTTTATTGGATAGTGTGTAAATGTAAAATGTAATGTAACCAACATTCGAAGCGTTGAGTGCAACGTAGGCTGGATGGCGCGGGCATAGCAACAATTGTAAGTGGACTTGCCACAGCGACCCCGTCGCCACCCGCTCAAGTTGTAGTGACTCATCTCAAGTATGATGTGTTAAGAGATGTACCATGCATCGAATCAAAGGAACACTTTAACTGGGTGACGTGTTTAAATTATGATTTGTTGGGTAAGCGGATCGGAAACATTGCTAGGGTTGTCGAAAAATAAAGAACGAATATTGTGAAATAAAGTTAAGGTTGCGGAAATTTGTATTTGTTTAATTTTTATTAAGATAAAAATTTGGGGTGGTGTGATGTAGAGGCACTAGCGAGTAATCATTTTAGAGGCTACGCGTGCCACGACGTAGCGTAATTCGTTAGTTGCCTCTAGCCCGTTGTATCATGTTGACGTTTACAAATTGTAACTTAAAATTGTGAATTATAATATATATATTTTTTAGTGTTCATTTCTTTTGTTTTTCTTTCTACCCTGGTAGAGAACACGGCGCTATATATACATCAAATATCTGTACAAATATACCTGTACACATACCAAAAAGCGGAAAAAAGTGTTACTACTAAGAAAACCGTGAAACAAGTGCAGAGAGGAAAGGTTCGAGATCTAGTGACAGAATTTAAAGCTGAGTTTTCAAAATTTAAGAGACACTACTACAATTGGAAAAAGCAGCAGCGGCAATACCAAATTTGCATTAAAAATCTGGGCATTAAAGAAATTGCCATTTTAATTGACTTTTCCGAGAATTACGATTGTAAACTGGGGGCCGAGATCCAATCAATGCATTTTGGAGCATCGAAAAATAGTATAACACTTCATTGTGGTATGATTTATTGGATCGGTAAGTCGCAATCGTTTGTAACGATATCTGATAACAAATGTCACGAACCCAATGCCATCTGGGCACATCTCTTGCCCATATTACAGTTTGTAAAGAAATCAGACCCAACAATTGAAATTATCCATTTTTTTTCTGACGGCCCCTCATCTCAATATCGACAAAAAAAGAACTTTTTCCTCATTAACTTATTTACAACAAAATTGAAATTGAACATTTTCGGAAAGTGGACATGGTAAGGGAGTCGCAGATGGCATTGGGGGTGCAGTCAAAAGACAGTTAGATAGACGTGTAGCTTATGGCCATGATGTGACAGATGCCGAAGATGCGTATCAACATTTATCAACCAGCATGAAATCTGTTAAATGTTTCAAAGTCTCTGATAGTGATATCGAGAATATGAACAAAATCATTCCAAGAGATCTTAAAGCTGTCCCGCAGACCATGAAACTACACCAGATCATATCTGTCGATGCCGGTCAAATTAGGCATCGGCAATTAAGCTGCTTTTGTGGCGATGAACGCGGGCTTTGCACTTGTCTTAATCCCGAAACTCATTCATTTGATTATGACCGGAGTCATCGTGGCAGTAGATCTGTCTCTGTTGTTGGAATCGATGTAGCACTTTGCAATAAAAACCGTGTTGTTCCAACCACCTTCGTAGATAAAACTGACCACGGTGGTCATGATGCTACAATATTTTTGGACAGCAATCAAAACGCTGCTTTTATTGCTGAAAACGATCAGAGTAACCCTGACGTTCAAACAATCTCGATCATTGATCTCGAAAATGTGCCTCGAGATAAAAGTGACGGAGGAATCACTACCGTTACTGATATTGCACCCTGTAGTAAAACTGACCACAGTGACCTTAATATTGTTGACCTCACTGTTTCGCCTAGCCAAAATGCTAATCAGACTGATTCCGTTATGGAAATTACCTTGAATGTTATGATGTTCTGAATTTAGAGGTTTTTGACAATGTTGTAGAATATCCTCAAACGGGGTTTGATATAGTTTTAGATACCGTAGACACCTTGACAAAATACGACACCGTAGGCTGTTTGACAGAAGAAAAAGAGAATGAAAATAAGATTAAAAGAAAGAATAATACATTGGCGTCAGATAATGGTCCGTCAAAGAAAAAGCTAAAAGTAATTTTACCAATAAAAGAAGAAGCGGGGGTTTCACGCGTCTTGTCCTGGTTGTCAAATTTTAGAGATGGCAACCCTAGATGTGGTGAACTGCTACCCCATATATTTAGTATAGTATGGTGCTACGGTGTCAGATGTGTTTAGAAATAAAATATTTTATATCTTATTTTTAAAATGAGTACCTGTGAGATGAGCACTGATGAGATCATTCGCCTGTTGGAAGGCGTTGGTTTCGCCTGTTGGAAAATTCCAGATAAGATTGATAAATTTTGGAAGTAATAAATAAACACACTAAGTAGTTCTAATTCCCTCTTTTGTTTTGAAAAAAAAAAAACAATTTTATAGAAAAAGTAGTTAGGTAATAAAAATAAATTATTAGGGTCTACAGTCTGTAGAGCTCTGGCCACCCTATTTGTTTATGGTTGGTTAGTTTCCGGAATACCATGAATTTGTCTTAGCCGTAGAGAGAATCAATCACTATTCGTAATCGTAATCGTAATTTGCTAATTATCGATAAACGGCGTGCCAAACTACCACATCCCTAATTTAGATGCGAGCAAATCGCTGAACACCGTGCCCTCCACGCCACGGTCGTGTATAGCCGACAGAAAATGACGTAACCATAGTGAATAGTGCTGTCCAAACGTGTTTGGTGTTAGTTTATTATCTCATTGATTTCTTGGTTCCTTATTGTTAAAAACTATATAGCTGCATTGAAATTGTTTCTTCAATAAGAAATAGTGGGAATTTAATAAAACTCATAAATATAAAAATAACTTTTTTAATAAAAATAATGATTTATCGATATAATTTTGGAATCTCTACTTTTTCGTAGGTATTTGAAGTTGAATTAGGGCTTGGCGTGGCAGGCACGGTTTTCTTTCGACAGCGTGGCGATGAAAAGGTTAAATGATTCGTAGAATTGTTGCGTGTTTGTCGGTGGTGCCATGGATGGATGTGAGGATGCCTGCACAGGTGAAGGTATGATTGACATTGACATAGTAGACGAAGAGTTTGAAGGGGGTGGTGGCATAGCTACAGAAATTTCGTCTGCTATTGTATTCTGTAATTTAATTTTTAATCTTAATTTTTGTACTGGATTCATATATTTAAAATATGGAGCTAGCGATTTCAAAAATAGTAAATCTTCATCCTCAACTTCTTTTTCTTTCTCCTTAAACACTTTAATTTTATCTTCTTCTAGATCTCTTCCACCTCTCGCCACGCTTGATTTTAAGTAACTAGTGTAGCACGCCATGTGGGTTATCGGCGGGACACGTCGTTGACTTTATCAACAGGCCGTGGGGTCCGCTGTGATCCCACTAATTCATATTATTTTATAGAGCTTGGCTTGCTAGATAAAGATTCAAAGATGACTTCATTGATTAGTTCAGTTAAAGCGCTACCCGTGAAAAAAATTTGATTGAAAATTGGACTATATTTAAAGTAGTATAAGGATAAAAATTGAATGAGTAAAACTAGTATTAGAAAAATATTATTTTTTATTTATTCATCCAAAGCAGTGAAACTCACAATTATAAAAATCAAAATATGTAATAGAAAAACTAAGGATTAATTTGGATGTGGATTTCTGCGTAACATTGTCCACGAACACTAGGTTTAGTTGGGCATTCCAGGCACACGGTATTTAGGGGGAGGGGGGGCACATTGATTCACGGGGCACATTGGTACAGTATCTATATCTCAAAACCGATAAACGCTACACAGTCCGGCACATCACTAGAATGCTCAAGGGCATTCACAAGAATGACAGTTGTGAGTTGTGACACCGTTCGCCGCCAGTTTGCCATTGGATCTCAACGGTCACTAACGTGTTGATAGTGGCGTGCGCCGCTGCCTACAAAAAAAAAACGTGAAATGTAATTGTGTCTCAGGAGGATTCTTTTAGTTGTTTTTGTTATTATTTGTTACTACAGGTAAGTAAATATAGTTATTATTGTATTTTAACCCTTAATCAAATAGAAAACTTTTTAAGAGGTAAATAAAAACCGAGACCGGTTCTTAGGTGAGATTTGCGAGTAGATTTCAAATTTTATGGAAAAAACGTAGAAAAATGGGGGGAAAGGGGGGTTTTGCAGTGGGAAATAATTTCCCATTATTCGTAACGATATTACAAATTATCAACAAGTGGGAAATAATTTCCTATTGTTCATTATAGGTTACGATTTTTTCAAGAACTTTACTACTTTTCATATACTAGTTCCTCACCCTGCTTTACTTTTCATTTTAGGAATGTAAAATAAAAAAAAAACATGAAACGTGCAATTCAAAATTTTATTTATTATTTAATTAACAAGTAAAGGAATAGATCCGAAAACCGTGAATTTGTGGTTACATCACAGAAAAAAAATTAAAATGTTCCATACAGTCAATCAATAACAAAATTATTGATTGACTGTATGGAACATTTTAAAACACTTCTTTGCACACAAACTCACTTTGCACGTACTGCATTGAATTTTTGACCTCTGCTCCTTTTTACTAGTACTACAAAATCGACACAGTTTATACTTCGGGGTTTCCTCTGGCATATGTATACCTACTTCTAACAACCTTATTTCGTCAGGTACACCAAACTGACCACCTTTTTTGTTTCTGAAATGTGTGTTTACAGTGCATAGCTTTCGAGTAGAGTACTTATTTATCAATGCCCGTGCAAGGCGTAGCCTAAAATCTCGATGTGAGTGCAATGTCGCCACGTGGGTACAGTTATAAGTTATATATGCATTAATAATTGATAAAACTTCTAATAATGACTCTGTGGTTGGTATATAATTATCTTTTTCCACAATTTCGTCATTGACATTATCTTCGATACCCATCATCTGTTCTAGTCTCATCTCTATTAAGTTACTTTCTGGTCCATTAATAAAACTTTCTGCTGGAGAAACGATACAAGTGTCATAGCACGGATCATCATCTGAATCACAGCCCGACAAATCAGATAAGTCAGCTAGATTCTCGATATATTCGCTGATTTCTTTATCGGTTAGAGGTCGTTTTCGATTTCGATTCATGATGCTGATGCTGTAAATTAAAACAGAATGATCAGTAAGTTTGATCACAAATCCATATATTATTGTAAACTGAGCAGACAACAGATTTTATATATACATAAAATAAGATTCAGAACTTACAGGAACAAACAATGGGAAAATGGGAATTGGGGCACTTTGATACGGTAATGTGCGGGGTACAATGATACGTATCAATCTGCCCCTCTAGTGTATTAAAGTGCCCCGTCAAAAATAATAGTTTATTTTATTGTTTATTTTCTTTTTTTTCAGAAAATGGTGCGCACGTACAAACCCAAAACTGATAGAAAAAATATCAATGAAGAAAACATTGAAGACGCAATACGTGAAGTATTGTCAAAGACTTTATCTATACGCAAAGCAGCCGACAAATATAGCATCAAAACTGCGACCCTACAACATCGCATAGAAAAAGCCAGAAAATCATTTGAAGCTACTAGAATATTATCTACAAATGAAGCATCCTCTTCATTACAAGCAGAATCTTCTTTATCACAAGCAGGTCCATCTTCACCACAAATAGCACCATCTATGGAGATGGCACAAATAGCGTCATCTTCAGCACACACTACTACTGCAGCTTTATCATCACACACTGCTACAGCTACTTCATCAAACATCTATGGTTCCAAGTATACCGTTGCACAAGTTTTTTCAATCGAACAAGAAAAGGCATTGACTCAATATTTATTGAATTGCAGTAAAATGCACTATGGCCTTACATTGAGACAGCTTTTGACTTTGGCATACGAGTTCGCAGAATCCTCAGGGTGTAATTATCTAAAACCCTGGAAAAAAACAAATGCGCTGGAAAAGATTGGGCAGCTGGCTTCAGGAAGAGAAACCCAGAATTGAGTCTACGAAAACCAGAAAACACAAGCGCAGCAAGAAGCTTTGCTTTTAATAAAGCTGCTGTAGCTCAATTTCATGATAATTACGAACGCATAATGAGACAGTACAATTTTACACCCGATCGAATAATAAACTTAGACGAAACAGGCATAAGCACAGTTCTTTCTACTCCTAAAGTTATTGCTGGAAGAAAACAAAGACAGGTGGGACAAATAGTTTCTGCAGAACGCGGAGAGTTAGTTATTTTCTGTGGTATTATTACTGCTACTGGTTCTTCTCTTCCTCCAGTTTATGTCTTTCCAAGAGTTCACTACAAAGATCACTTCCTAAATGGAGCTCCTGATGGAAGTCTAGGGTTGGCAAACAGAAGCGGCTGGATGACATCAGAATTGTTTATAAGAGTTTTGAAACACATTCAACGCCTTACTTCGAGCAATAAAGATAACCCAATTCTAATCATTCTTGACAACCACGAATCGCACATTTCAATAGAAGCTGTTAACTACTGTCGTGACAACGGTATTGTTTATTTGAGTCTGCCCCCACACACGTCACACAAATTGCAACCGCTTGATGTAAGTGTGTTCGGACCCTTCAAAGGCAAATTGAAGATAGCTTTCAACGACTGGCACATTCAAAATGTTGGAAAGACTTTGACCATATACAACATTGCTGAACTGTCAAAATTAGCATATTTGGAATCATTTACACCAAAGAATATCATAGGTGGTTTTTCCAAACCTGGAATTTGGCCAATTAATAAACTGGTATTTGGCGACGACGACTTTGCACCGATAGACATTTTCAGCACAGGTTATCACGATTTGACAGATGAGAACACTCACAAAACACAAAATTTACATTTTGTAGACTCGGAAACAAGTCAAAATAATGAAGTTGTTGATAGAGAACAAAATAAAACTCCTACTTTGGATACCGACCCAATTTCAGTGTCTGATGCTGACGATTCTCTACATGTTTCTTCATCACCGGCTATGCTTACTCCTGACGTAGTTAGACCTTATCCAAAAAAGGCGATTACTGACAGTGTCTTAAAAAGAATAGGAAGAGAAAAGGGACGATCAAGAATATACACTGACACACCAGAAAAACATAGATTAGAAAGCTTACGTAATGAAAAGGACAGGAAAAGAGAATTACAAAAAGCAAAACAGCATGCAAAAGAATTGAAAACAGCGAAAAATCTGTTGGGGTTAACTGAGCCAAAAAAGAAAAAGAGTAACTTCTTTGCCTGCAGAAATAGATTCCGATTCTAGTCTAGATGAAGTCGTGATGACGTGAATGCCATCGGAATCAGAAGAAGAGGTAATTAATGAAGAACCAGTTAATCCTGAACACATATATATTGGAGATTTCCTACTAATTAAGTTTGAGAAGAAGAAAACTGTGATTCACTACGTTGCCAAAGTCGTATTTAAGTATAATGTGACAGAATATGAAGTATCATATCTCAGAAAAAAAACAGGGTCTTATAAGTTGATATTTCCAATTGTGGAAGACAAAGCAAGTGTCTATGTTAGAGATGTAGTTTTGCAATTACCAAAACCAACTTTCTCCAAAGGCACATCTCGAACATCGTCGCTTTATTCATTTTCGGTAGGTTTAACTCGATATAATATCCAGTAGATTGTTTTGTAATTTATATGAGAGTTTTTATGATTATTTTTGTTAAATTTTTGATGTTTGTTTATTTTTTTAAGAAAACTATTGTTCATTTTGATAGGAGGTTCTAATATTATATTTTCATTAACAATATTCAATGTTAAAGTCTCATTACTTAGTAAGTATATAACTGATTATATAATTAAGAAAATAACAGAGAATTAGTTCTATGATGACAATATTGTTTTTTTTTTTTGTGATTATATTTCTTAAGTAACTTAAGAGACTGATTATGGCTAATGTGCACTCTTAATAAAAAGTGTTTTGCGATCTCAATCAATAAAATTGTTTTATTTCTTAATTTTAAGTAATAATACAGTTTATATTGGGTTTTTAGTCAGTTTAAATTTACATTTCATATGGATCTAAAATACGTATCAAACTGCCCCACCGCATGTATCAAAGTGCCCCACTGGTGGGGCAGAATGATACAAACATTTTATTTTCTTAAAATCACATTATCTCTATACGTCGCCAATTTTTGCGGTTTTTGCGTAGCCAACTGGCTTCTATAAGTGATAGTCCAGAATCTCTATTTTTTTAATAACAATGGATGCATCGTCGCCGAATAAGTCTTCCTCTATGATCAGTAAGTGTTGATTTACTGAATTTGTGTTGTATTTGCCGCCTTGGCAAACTACCCAATGAGTTCGAACTGGAAGTGATTCCCAACATCTGCAAGCAGAGATTCTCTCTGAAATCTGTTATGGTGTACTTCTTGCTACTAAGCCGCTTATGAGTTTTGTAAATTATAAAAGCGTTTGTGACAGCAGTCGAAAATAACAGTTCTATGGCTAGCTTCTGGAACCAACGGATACTTCTTCTGGCAGGATTGGCATAGCTTGCCATTTGATCTGATAAATCTATGGAGCATTTGTGTTTGTTGTAATCAGCAATCAGGGTAGGTTTCATAACTTTCTTGTTACGGTTCCTTTTGCTCGTAACAGTAACAAAACCAACAGAGTGTTTTGAACAACTTTTTTTTGCAATCCTTTCCTGTTTCTGCGTAATGTACCAATTAGATGCGTATCGTTTTGCAATAATTGTTGCGCTAAGTCGACGCTGGTATAATAATTATCTGTCACCGCACTCCTGCCTACCCCTAGGTAAGGTTGACATAGCTTCATTACTAAATTCGTAGGTGTATTGGTTTGCCCGCTCGAGTTTTTACCTTCGTAAATGATAAGGTCGTACGTATAACCGTCATCATCACAGACTTTAAAAAGTTTGATCCCATACTTGTGTCTTTTGCGAGGAATGTACTGCATAAATTTTATACGCCCTCTGAAAGCTACCATGGTCTCGTCCACAGTGATATACTCTCCAGGTGTTTTGGCATTTCGAAATGTGCCTGTGAGCAATTGCACCAAACGTCGTATGGTATAAGACGGAAGACGGTCTGTACTTGATGCATTGAAAAAACTATCTTCAAAATGCCAACATCTCAATAACAGCTCGAAGCGGTTTCTACTCATAGTTTGGCGAGCTATTTCATTTTTATACAGTTTTTAATTGCTCCAGTAGTCGCTAATTTTAGGTAATTTATTGAATCCCATAAAAATCAGCAGGCCCAAGAATTTTAAAATTTCTTCTTCAGTACAGTCTGTCCATTTGGCAAGTCTCATGTTGCGTGTAACAACTTTAAGTATTTTTACCTTATTAGCATAACAATTGGTCATTTGCACCATAAGATCCATAATATCTTGGTTTAAAAATAGTCGAAAAATATCAAGTTCCGTGTTACAATTGTTAGAAATATTAATACCTGCTTGTATATCCAAAGGAAACCTCTTTTGTCGCGATCCGTTAGGTTGATGCCAGTCAGACCGCGGCGGCTCCGGAGGCACTGGTGTGCTTTCATTCAGAGGTGAAACATCGTCTTGAGATAAAAACGAGTCGCTGCTAGTCGAATTAGATCCATCCCATAATGGCGGCGGTTGATAGTCCGAATCCGAGTCACTAAACTCCGACAATGCAAAAAAGCGCGCCAAAAGTCTTTCTCCGCAGGCTAGGTGGGCGGCGCGTGGTCAACTGGCTTATTTACACGGGTGGCGTGCCATATAAATTTTTGACAAGTTATGACAAGAAAATGCAATTTTGGTATGCCGGCCGCCCACGTGGCTTGCCAGTTAAAATTCAAAAACCAATATTGGCTCGCTACACTCAAATTTACGTGGGCGGCCAGCAATCCACGTGGCGGTGAGAGTGTTAAAGTTGTATCTTCGCTCCAGCGAAACGACATTTTTTTGGCAACTAAAGAGCTCGACTAAATCGACAGGTTCGGACTTGTTTAGCCGGCGAACCAGTGAGCACGGACGCGTGGTGGGAGGTGCTACTCGCCCGATAAAAATAGAATAAAATGGATCGACTCAACTAAATCATTTACTAACCTACTTGACTAAATTTTTGGTGTTCAGACACGTTTAGCTACTAAATGACTCGCTACTAGACTAAAATACTAGCATAGTGCGAACTAGGCGTTAGGTTGCGCGAACTACGCGCGGGCGGCGCAGGAGCGGCTCACGAACAAAAATGCACGCGCGCAGCTCGCTAACGGCTCGCGAGCTACACATTCGCGGCATATTCGCCAGATGTGGACGCACCCTTAGCTTTTCAGGATCTGGAAGCGTGTCTTGTGATTCGATTGCAGTTCTAAAATTTTCATAATCTGCAGACAGACTGTAGGGAATCATAATCGGAAGAAGTTCACTATTTATAGTAATATCCATTTCCTGTAACTTATCTACTACATATATCCATCATATTTTTAATATGCTCACGAACATCAATCTCTTCACAATGTTTAGCCATGATCAGCTTTTTTAGGAGAGTCGCCTTTCTGGCGGGTCCTTTCCTGGCAAATATTGATTCTAGAGTCACCCATACATCTCTAGCATATTTACAGTTTTTTACCTGTTTTAGCTCTGAAGGTGCTATCAGTAGCAACAGCTCCGATTTCGCCATTTCATCATTGTCAAGATCATCTTGTGTTGCACTCTTCTTTGGGCTATCATTCACGAATTTGCACAGTTTATTTTTGATAAGATATGCATTTGCATGAATACACCATGTATCGTAATTGAGGAGGGTCTTTTCAAAACGGGATATGTGCATGTTAACTTATTTTTCAGAAAATAGAAAAAACTTATTGTAGGAAAACCTTTTATGTTACTATATAAGAACTGCATAATAAAATACTAAGAATTACACCTTTTTTATTTTAATACCTTCTGGTTTACTGATGACATAAAAAAATAAAATATCCCCTTTTGTTAGGACAAAATCGAAATATCCCCTTTTGTTCCACCTTTTAAGGAAATATCCCCTTTTGAATTGTACCTACATTAAAATTAAGAGTATAGTAAAAAAGTAAGCTACCGTAAAACGGGGTGAATAGATAGGTCCTCGATCTTTTGTTACGGATATCGTAATGTTGCAGAATTGATACCCAACTTTCTGAGCATGTACTAGCATGTAATAGCACTGACTCCAAGGTGACCTTTAATACACCGTCGAAGGACGAGACACTACCCGGATGCAGCCAAGTTGGGCAAGTTCTCAGTAAGTATGTAATTTTGGGGACAGCAAAGCAGGTCCGCAAAAGGACCAAGGCAACATGGGCTGAGAGGTCGCTAAGACGCTTTTGTGCTGTGGAGAGAAGATGTTTTCTTGCCTCGATAGCCTCAGGGATAGCAGAAGAAAAGATAGGAGAGCCTAGGAGGAAGAAATTGTTGGCGTCCAACTCCTTCAGTCCAGGTATAAGAAATTCAAAGTGAGGAAACAGAAGGCGGGCCTCTGGACTGCAAGGGAAGCACTCACACTTGGACGTGCTTGGACCTCCAGCCCCAGCTCCTTTAGGCGTGGTATTAAAAGAAGAAGGTCCCGTTCCACGACCTCGGGTTTGCCCCCTATGGTGCCGTCATCGAGATACCAGACGTTGAGGGGAGATTCGAGGTCATTGAGCACTTTCTGGATGCTGAGGCTGAAGAGAAAGACCTTTTATGTTTTAGGTCTCTATATTTCTGAGTTTTGATTGTAAGATGCGTTACATTCACAAATAAGACACTATAATAGTTAAATTATTTAGGGTAATTTTATATTCGATACATGAAAAAACAAAATAAGAAATAAAATGTTTTATTAAAAATTAAACTTACAAAGAGTTTTAGCTTAAAAATTTACTTTTATTATTATTATCAATCATCACAACCATGGTAAATAATTTTACCAATAAACTTTGCATAACAAAACTTAAATCTTTGATATAAATTGCCTAATAATTAGGTATAGCTTATCACAATCATTAAGGAACTTGTTTGGAACTTAATACTTAAAACTTTCATAATAACAAAAAAATACAGTATAGAGTTATAAAAATCTGCGTAATAACTAGGAATTAGGTTTTTATTAATGAGATCGCGCAAGTCTTTTTTCTTACGTTCACTTAACTCTCGTCTTTGTGAAAATGCTTTGGTCACAGTTATTTCTTCTGGACTCATCATTTTCTTACGTTTGTTCCTTATATTAACTTTTTTGAAATCGCTTTGACTGTACGAAGTTTTATAAGAGAAGATAAATGGTTCGGCTTTATTAAACTGCAAAACTTTTACGTCGTTCAAAATAACATTGTTTTTATCATCATCTTCATTGAAATTATATCCCCATAGTTCTTGAAGTGCCTTTAAATTAGTAAAAAACTCGTTACCGTTAACTCTTTAACGGTAAAAGGTTTCCCATTCTTACGTGCATTTTTAATCAGAGTTATACAGGGTGGAATTTTGTAATGCCACCTGAAGGGAAAGTACTCTAAATACTGTAGATAGAAAAATTTACTCAAAGAAAACATTCCTTTATTTTTGAATAGAAAGAAAACGGCATTCAATGATTTTCGAAAATTCGCTTGCCACACCCGGGAATCGAACCGACTAAAATCTGTAAAATTTACAACCTGTACTTTGCACCGATCGTTAGGATCAATTATAAGGATGAAATCTCTCTAACAAACTTGATAAATTAAATGAAAGGAAAACCATGAAATCTGGACTTATAAATTCAATGAGCCAAGTTAAAGCTCTTTAACTCAAAGATCCATCTGTTTACTTATGTTAGTGAATAATAATAAATTATTATTTTGTCATTTATTCATTCAAATGACGATTTACTATTTAGATAAGACGATTGCAATTTGCACGAATTTGTAATGCAGACTCCTTTCTTAGATGCAAGATGCAACATAACACCATTTGAAGCAACTAATTAGTTAGTTTACCATTTTTTAAGTAAATTATTTCAGATTTCATTGTGTTCCTTTCATTTAATTTATCAAGTTTCTTAGAGAGATTTGATCCTTATAATTGATCCTAACGATCTATGCAATAAAAGTACACGTTGTGATTTTTACAGATTTTAGTCAGTTCGATTCCCGGGTGTGGCAAGCTAATTTTCAAAAATCTTTGAATGCATTTTTCTTTCCATTCAAAAATAAAGGAATGTTTTTATTAAGTAAAATTTCCTTCTACAGTATTAAGAGTACTTTCCCTCCAGGCGGCATTACAAAATTCCACCCTGTATATGTAAAGCGTACGTTTCATACGTACGAGTTTTGTGAATTGATATGGTCGATGAGGCAGCCGATACGTTTGGCATTCCTTGCTTTTTTTTCTTATACTTAAATGATTGGAGTCTTTGTAGTGTACAAATTTGAGAAAGTGCATGGTATAAACGTTTTGAGTGTCAAAATTAAAATTAATAAAGAAAAATTCAAGCATGATGGAATTAAATAGTAAAGCAACAAAAAAAATATCATATAGTCATTGCTGATTCTCAAGGGATTCAAGCGTGTATAGATTGTTTATGAGAAAAGCTTAGACTTTTCCATCTTTTGTCCAACAAAATTTATGTTGGTTAGATTTAGCAAATGCCAGCGAATTTTTGGGTAAGGTCTGACGAAATCACAAACACAATCTTTATGATAAATTATTACACTTTTATTTCATATTTAAATTTATTAATTTTTACATTTGTGTCAAATAAATGTTGTTCCTCTTACGTTAGTATATTTTCGAATGTCGTAGTTTTAAAAACCACTCTTACAGGTAACCTCTCCACGTTTATTAGCCACTCCCCTTTTTATCTTATCGTTATCGGCCAATCCAAATTGTACAATGAATAAACTTAGTGACTAATATACAAATCATCAAGCTCGTTTAACAAATCGTCTAAGTAATAAAGATGTTTTCATCTTATATATTGATTACAAATATTATCCTTTATTATGCTACAATTCATCAACTAAAAACTATAAGAATTTTATATACAGTACGTTTATCGATCAGATGTTGAACAACTTCAGCCAATCAATGACGCCTTCTAATATGATGTTATGATTTGTTATGATTTGAGTGGCGCCAAATATTTAATCAGTAACTTGTACACGTTTATAGATAATTAATATGGGCCAAGCTTACAGCTCGGCCATCCTGTTTTAAGCGAGTCTCATCGCTTTTAAAAAAAATTAAAACTTAAGTAACATGTAAACTTCACAACCAAAATGACAAATACTTAGTTCAACAAAACAAAAAAAAATTAAGATAGTAATTAATTAAATTAATATTCTTGCTAACCTTAACTAGAAAGAATATACAGTTTTATTGTTACATTGGTATTGATTATGATTGCAACTTAATTTTAGAGCACTCGCAGCAACCCTTTCCATCCGATATAATTAGAAAATAGCAGACAAACTCAATTCAATTCCAAACTATTTACCCTCGCAACTTTACCTGCCAGTCTACAGTAGCACTCAAATTTAGCCTTTAATCTAAAATTCATTTTTCTGTTCTCTTCCGCTAATATTAAAATAAAAAGATGCAGACACTCTAAATTTATAAATAATTTTTCAAAAATCATAAAGATATCAAAAATTGCGAGACCAGTAGCAACTAAAGGAGGCCTCAATTTAATCAAAGAAGGTAGGTATATGCATAAAGTCCGAAGTATCAATTATAACTCACAAGCCAATATTTTACAGGAACACTCAATAGAGATTTGGGGATGAGCATGTAAAACTAATTACTAAAAACTACTTTAAGGGGTTTCAAGTATCTCAAAATAAATTGTTAAAAGTTCTGTTCCAACTAGACTCTCCTCCCCACTAAAGAATTATATAAGAAAACTGATGAACTATATTATATAAGTCAATTATACAAATTCAAAATATGTCTATTTGTTAGGAAAATACTATTAAAGTCCGTACATACACGCATCACTTTAAAGCTAAATCTCATAAATATGGTACACAAAACGAACATACCTATTATGCTACAATTACATAAAGCTAGGACTAATTATGGTATGAAAACTACCTAGCTCTACTACATAATGTACTTGCCGAAACTCATACTGGAGGAAAAATCTTTTACAAAGTTTAAAGTTTAATCAAACAGTGTCAAACACCATAGATATCTTAGCTAGATGTAGGTATAGTTTGTTAACGAATATAATGTGTTTTGACTTTTTATATTATTGTATAGTCACCATACCTTTAAAGATTATGTTTTCTTCTATATTTATATGTATTTAGAATCGGGAGCGATTCTTAATATGAATACGTATAAGTGAACTTCTTGTCCTTTTGATAAAATAAACTCTTTAAACTTAAAGTTAATCGCCGCCAGTTCTCGATTTAAATCACAAAACATTTTCATACACTTTCAACGCAATAGTTTTACGCACATATTTTCTTCTTCCCTTCTTATTGGAAAATCGCGGATTCCGAGCCTTGGCGCGTCTCTCTTCTACCGGGATACATATATGATTGTCCTTATTTCCCTCCAGATCCAAATTTTTAATGACCCTTATCCTAGGGTCCACCTCCTTCCTCCTATAGGACTTTTTGTCCATAGCCCGTAACCTCGGGGCTTACTTTTTCGTCCTTTCCTTCCTTGGGACTTTGTGTCCCTGACCCATACCTAGTTTTGGGTCATCCTTTCCCTCATTTGTTCATTTCCAACATCCTTGGATCCTGCAAACATAAAACACTTTGAGTAGACCGTTCATTTAATTTTGTTTCATAAGCATCCATCTTAATACAATCCGACCTAAGAGAAGTAATTTTACTTGGTAACCTAAAAAACCTATTATCATTATTATAATTTAGTTTTCTCCAGTTCCGTACCCCTCGAAGGGTGCCTACGAGACCCTATTTTCTAAACCTCTGCTCTCCGTCCGTCTGTCCGTCTGCACGTGCGTCACGGCCTGAACCGTGAACGGCGTATCGTGAACCGTGATAGATAGAGAGTTGAAAGGAACGTGATTACGGATGTATGAAAATCCTATGCCTGGTTGCTTCCCATATTTCTTACAATTACCTATTGTTTTTTTTTTTTTTTTTTTCTAGCAAAATCCACATTCTGAAGTACTAATGGACAATGTTAAACAAACGCCAGGGTACAGTAGTTGCGTCACTTGTGCCTCTTAACCATATAATATCTACATGCAAAAAGAATCTTTGATTTATAATTTCACATGATACTTATATATTTTATTTTAGCCATAATATGCACCATATGGCGTACTTTGTCGTTTCGAGTAACATAAGCAGAACTACCAAATTCGACCCTGGGAACGACACAGTCGCGACTCGCCGCCGAATGATACCTATTAGTTTATCATTAATTCCTTTTCATAGAGAAAAGCGATATCAACATAATAGCAGGAAAAAAAATGAAATAACTATTCCGTTCGATACATCTCTATTCTCTACGACATCAAGATCTCTATCACAAGCTGATCGATCATAAAGATTAGAAGAAAGTAGGTACCTTATACATTATTTTATATGTTAACCGTAATGACCTGCATCTGTTCGATTTTCCTTTATTCGTTTCGTAAAAGATTCATCCTCGTACGTCCATCATCATCATCATCGTCATCTACATCGTCATCATCATAAGGTCACTGTTGAACATAAACCTTCCCTAGTAAGCACCACACGTACTGTCCTCAGCCTTCCTCATTCAACCCCTGGTTCCTATTGATACAAACCACTAAACCCCCCCCCCCCCCCCCCCCCATCAAATGTGTACCTATCTACATCCATCCATCATACCCAAATGCCGTGCTGGTTGATGTGGTGAGCGACAAAGTGTTAACCTCTTCAATACGTCATGGAACTGTAGGAATAGCCATGGAAGACTTCCAAACCGAACGTTGATATTTTGTGTAAGTGGTCCCACGAGTCAAAAAAAATATTCTTGTCCATAAAGGAACAAGCCACGATATAGATTCTTCTATCGGAACTTAAATATTCCAATCACTGCATGTATTCCAACTAATCAGTTTGCTACTGTATATTTGAAGTTGATAATAAATAAAAATGTTAGCTTAATTAAATTCCTATGATAATTCGATTTTTGGTGCATCAACCAGCTTCACCTATTATGTAAAATTAAATATATATATTTTTTTTTTAAATTACCGGCTGTACATTTTAAACTAACCTAAGCAAAATATACTTCCTTACTAATAACTTAATCTTAAAAATTTTCAAGAGGATCCTTCCGCCTCAAATTAACTCAATGATAAAAATGAACAGGAAACTTTAAATGTTGTAAAATCCAGCCAATGCTTCGTACCTTGCCTTATTAATCCAATAGGTACTTCTTTGGATTTTGTCAAAACAAAATACTTTTACTTGTTGAGTGTATAATAAATAAATAATGTAATAAATCAATTAACTGTTAAAGCTAATAACTTTTACAGAAAGCGAACCTCATGATATCTCTTATGAGTTTTAAGCGTAAAATTACCACGCCGAAAACAAAACATGAGCTGACAGTATTCTTATTTGATATACGTAATCCAGTAATACTATATCTATCTACATAATTCGTAAATATGTATGTATAGTTTGTAAGTTACTATTTCACTTTATGCTGTTTAAATGCTTTAAGTTATTATTTTTATCTTTGTCTCATTTTTTTAGTTTAGCCTCATTCTATTTTTAAACTTACTATTTCGCTATAATATTTACAAGTAACCTCATCGAAGACTACACGGTCTTCTGATAACCCAACAAGCATTTATCCAACAGCTATCGCTTTCACCCGAACGGAGGTTCCCTGAAATATACTGATAACAATACCTAGTTGACACATGGATGTACAAGAGCGGCAACAAGCTATGACCCCCTCTAGTCATAACTATATCTTTATGATTGTAACATTTCAAACAGTGAAAGTATGTATAAACGATTTCGTCCATAGGACATGCGCTCTAAAGAATGTTGATATAATTATCAGCAAGTAAAAGCTTGAAGAAACTAATAGGTACAACTTGTCTTTGAAGTATGAAAATATGCACATTTATCAAGTATACCAGTTCATCAAACATTAAAGTACGCATTTATAAAATGATAACTCACTTATTAATCAAGATAACTACCTGTTTATCAAACCTACCCTACCAAATATAAATAACTACTCACCAAATGTAATACTTTATAACTTAAGTAAAAATATGAAACAAATGTGCATCAACCACATACATACACTCTTCAACATCATCCATTTATCAAAATGTTATATAATATAACCATTCACCAAATCCATTATATACTTAGTTCATTAAATAGTTTAGTCAAACTTTACTCCACTTGCCACGATTGCAAATTTTCCAAAATAATCAGCCGCAAACATTGCAGCTCATCTCACTTGATAATGCATCCCTCCCTCAGAAAAACAGGCATTAGGAATGTCTTTCCAAGACGCGCGAGAGACAGCCACCGTGGCTTTTCGCGAGATTTAATCCAAATTGAACTAATGCCTAAATAAATGATTTAATTAGAGGGCGATTGCTTTTGCAACCTCTAACCGTCCAATCAAACACCGAAAGTATTCAATAATCCGAGACGTAAATAAAAACCCGTCAGAACACCGTATTTAAAAAAAAAGGAGACAAGAAAAAGATTCCTCCTCGCAATAGATCGCGTGACATCCAACAAGTGAATTATCGACTTTATTACACAACTTATCCTCAACATGTTTTACATCATTTCCTACAATTGAAATCTTTCTATTTTAAATACCCTAACTACAACTTCATAATCCAACCAAAAATCACACTAGATTTATCCCTCGGTCCCACATCTTTAATGCTTTTTTTTTCTGTTTGGGTAACTAAAACAAAAAAAAATATATATACTCATGTTATAAAACGTTGTCAAAGCTTTCCTGAACGCGCTAAATAAGCAAAAACATAAAATCAGGCGAAATGCCAGACCAGCCGAAAAATCTTCAATGCTTAATCAGCCTAAAAAAAAATTATGATCAATATTCATATTATTATCATGAGATACTACCGGCGCTCCTAAGCGAAATTTATAAGGCACCGCATTTCGATTTTATCAAACAGACTGATCAATTTCGAGAGCACAACAAACGTGGTTTCCTGAGAGTTTTGTTAACTAAATGCATATCGAAGCTGAACTATCGCGAAGCGAGTCAAGCGAGCGTGAATTTTTTTTTAAATATATCTCTGGGATAATGTCATGCCACAAACGCGAGCGTAGTGCAAAGATATTTGCCTAAAATTTCTTTCGTACAACAAAGAAAATAGTATTTTGGTAGTAGGTACTTATTATCGCGCCCTGCCCTAAGGGCAGTACTGTAGGTATATTACCATAAAAAAAAAAACTTACTCTAATTTTAATAGAACATTTGCCAGGAATTTAACCCGCCAAGCGATGTTAATCCAATAAAAACAAAATCATATTGCATTTAAATGCGGCAGTACACAGTTAATTGCGTGAATACAGGTAAAAAAAAAAAAAAACCCCGCTGCCCATATACTATACCTACCTACTACTCGTAGTACTCAAATTATTGTGCCAGTATTAAAAGTAAATTAGCTGTTATCTAGCGTGGTAGACTACGGCCTAAACCCTTCTCATTCTGTGAGGAGACACTTGTTGCTCAGTAGTGGGCCGGCCATGGGTTGTTCATGGTGAGCTGTTATCAGCAAAGTTATGTTTGAAACTCAAACATTACGCGTTTCAAGTGGTAAAAATAGATAAATAAAAACATTTCTCCTCACTTTTGTAAAAAAAACACTTATTTATGCACCCCGTATTTAAAACTATCTGACTACCTACTTACCATAATTTTAAATTTAGTTAAAGAATAACCAGATAAGATAAACCTACTTTTACACCCATTTTAGGATTTATATTTCTCAAAATGCTCAATTTATTAACCCTGGTCACTATCACTTTATTACAACGGATCACCTTCATTTTTATCAATTAACATTTTATATCCCCAATCACTTAGTAACCATTACAAGTAGAGACGGATTATTTCACTGGCAGGCGTAAAACGAAAAGCTATTTCATGTAACTTTTTCTACCTTATCCCAAAGCGGTTTACAAAAAATAATAATTTCACAAAACAACATTCAAGATGCCCAATGAGTGCTGTGTGATAATATCGCGTCACTGTGTGCTAGAAAAAGGAAAACATCTGTCTATACAATGAATGCAGCAAACGATTGAACCTAAATCCAGAAATTCACCTTCCGTAAAACAAAACCACTATGTGAAAATAAATCCCTATCGTAACTCTTAACCAAACTAATTCGGCACACGATTACAAGTGTGAAGATTGAAATACCACGTTCCATGAGATATTCACCTGTGAAATCATTTAATGAGAAATAAAACCCCGGCAGGACATAGTAGATACATCCTGAAAACTATTTAAAAGTAACAATAACGCCCATCATTAAGTAAACCACACTTTTTATATTGTTTAACACTATGTTCACTATCTATTCCATTGTACCCACGATACAGGATAACCTAGTGCGGGTACCACCAGACACAGGAAAATTGTACAAGACTGTATTTTGTAAATAAACATTTTTCATTTTTCATTGTAAAATAAGCCTTCTAAATACCTCAATGTTATTTAAACCACAATTTGAAGGTCGATCGCATTTGTATAACCAATATACAAGATGAATTATAAACATGTGGGTAATTCTAGGTATCATAACGTTATATAATTTCCATTCCAACTCGGAGCAAAGCTTTTTAACAAAATGATAACTAAATGTAGAACAAACAAAACGAAAACCCACACAAATTAAAAAAAAAAAAAAAAAATACCATTAATAGGTATCAATAAAAATAAAATCATGGAAAGATCCTACCCGTTTATCCAGAAATCCTTTGATGCCATGACTAGGTACTTTGATATATTGAGGCCCAAATATTGGCCTTGTGCTCCAAAATGTCTGTGGTCTACTAGACCTCCACTTCTTTCTCGTTCCTCTGTATATTTCCACTTGTTTCTCTGAGTCGTGAGCGTGACAAGAAAATATTATATTTTCTTGATGTCCCTCTTCTGACCTTTTGGGTAAGGTCTGACGAAATCACAAACACAATCTTTATGATAAATTATTACACTTTTATTTCATATTTAAATTTATTAATTTTTACATTTGTGTCAAATAAATGTTGTTCCTCTTACGTTAGTATATTTTCGAATGTCGTAGTTTTAAAAACCACTCTTACAGGTAACCTCTCCACGTTTATTAGCCACTCCCCTTTTTATCTTATCGTTATCGGCCAATCCAAATTGTACAATGAATAAACTTAGTGACTAATATACAAATCATCAAGCTCGTTTAACAAATCGTCTAAGTAATAAAGATGTTTTCATCTTATATATTGATTACAAATATTATCCTTTATTATGCTACAATTCATCAACTAAAAACTATAAGAATTTTATATACAGTACGTTTATCGATCAGATGTTGAACAACTTCAGCCAATCAATGACGCCTTCTAATATGATGTTATGATTTGTTATGATTTGAGTGGCGCCAAATATTTAATCAGTAACTTGTACACGTTTATAGATAATTAATATGGGCCAAGCTTACAGAATGGAAATAGACACTCCTAGCATGAGGAGTCAAATAATCATTTACATAAATGAAGTCCTGATTACCTTCAAAACCCAGGTTGTGTGCGTTAATTTTGCACCCCGCATTGGCCAAGTTGTAACGTTTTACACATTTAAGAAGTTTCTTTTTATCATCAACACGAGTGAATTTTACAACAACGGTGCTGCTGTTTTTTTCCTGTTGTTAATCCGGTGAGCTGAGTTTATCTCGATGCCATCCACTCTTACGATTTCGCACAGCTTTTTGACAGGTTCTTCAATTACTTCGCTCTCCTTGAATGGAATGTTCTTAATTTTTTTTTTTTTTGTATGGGATGATATGCTCAAGGGGTTTTTTATGCCTCCGTAATGTTGGGTCAGAATCGCATCGGGCACACTGTTGCTGGCAAAATATAGGTATGGTATCACTTATAAAAGGGCGACTTTGAAAGCAATGAGGGATAATATTTTGCCTAGTCTGAAGGGCTGAATATTACAGTTTTGCGGATGCAGGGCTGCCCGTTTAGACTGAGCAACCGTGTATATATGTCTGTTATCGTAAAGTGTTGGTATTCTAGGGAGGACAAAATTAGGTCATAAGGACAAGGAGTATGCCCGGGACTGATCCCGGCTACGGCTAACTCGAGTACGTAGTAAAGCTGTTTTGTCTGATCATGGACTATGTAACTGTCAGTCGTTGCAAAATTTGGTAGGGGAGGGCTATTCACTGATGTTTGTACTATTTCTTGCTGGAAGGTGTCAGAGTTGGCCACAATCGGACTGTGTGTTTCCTTAACCGGACCGAGAAGCACGAGAAAGAACAGGACGGTGCTGAGGTGGTTCTTTCTAATTTCTAATTTACACTGCTTTTATTCTTTTTAAGCGCAAAAGTTCTTCAATTTTCTCTGCTAGAAGTTTTTGTCTGTCCATTTTCAAGTTTAGTGATACGCTCTTCTAGTTTATTTATTGTATTCGCGTATATTTTATGCTTCGGTTACTGCAAGACGGTCCATTATTTCACAAAGAATTTTACTGTTGCTCTCCTTAATAATCCTTTTATTTAAAGCTACTATGGCTCAATTTGTTAGTATACAGACACTTAAAAACCTGATGTTAGTACCTTAAACTATATTTGTGGCAACAATGTCTTGGCTTATTTTGTCGAACTTTTCTTCCATATCTTCTTTGAGACTTTTAATCATTTGCTTGATCTCCTCCTCTCCTCTTTAAAATCCGGCTGTTGTATATCCCAATCACGACGTCTTTTAATTACATTTTCATTTTTTGGTGTATCCATTTCATCTGGTGTAACTGTGTCCATATGGTCTTCAGACATGTTCAATTGGTATAAGTGTCGCTTCTAGGGAGACAATTTGCTATGTGTTTAACAACTAGTTATGAAATCTATTTAATATATTGACTCTTATAAGCTAGCAACGTCCGCTCGGTGCGACGAATGCGATGCAATCTCCATATTTACCTACTGTAATGCCTCTTTATACCTTATATTCGGAGTATTGCTCCCATTCGTTAGAATATATACATTTGTGGCATCACTTACACGTGAACATGCCACATAAAGTTGCCCATGAGTAAAGCAACCTTTTGTTAAGTCAATGCCTACAGTTTTCAGTGTTTGTCCTTGTGCCTTGTTTATTGTCATGGCGAAGCTGACATTTACAGGGAATTGTAATCTTTTGAATTTAAAGGGATAATTCGACGGTATAATGGGTATTCTCGGTATGAACACGGTTTCCCCTCTGCCACAGCCAGTCATGACAGTGGCTTCGATTACATTTTTTTTTGCAATGAAGTCACTCGCAGTCTAGTGCCATTGCATAAGTTTGATTTAAATTACGCAACAACATTATGGGTACGCCAACTTTGAGATCTAGTTTGTGCGGTGGAAGACTAGGAGCAATGATGCTATTCAAAAATTCCACCGGGTAGTGTACTGCCTCATCGGATTGGCATACAGTATTTATGGAAATATAAGACGTTGAATCACCTGGAGTAGGGTGTCCTTTATATGGTCGATTTTTTTTGCAGTTATCAAAACGCATACCCTCCAATTTTGTTTATTATACTAAGCTTTGATTAAATATAAAACTTTAACTTCCTACGTTTGTGTTAACCCGTGCCGACAGGGTCCTAAAGTTTATGTAAGATGCTGACTTTAAGCACTTATTAATATATAGCTAGGTCATTGTAAATTATGAATATCTTACGTAAATATTAATTAAAATACAAATTTGAGTAACAACTTTATTTATAAAAAAGTTAAATTACATAATTATTTAGGATAGGATCTTTTTAAGGTATCTTTTTTGCAGTCTGGAAATATGTTTTGTGTTCTTGAACACATCGTAGTAAGAACTGTTTTTGCTCTTCGTCTGCGGTAATTAAACCGTGAAACTCTTGCATAAGCTTAACAGCCCTTTCAGCTGTGTCGTTAACAGCTTTTAAGCTCATAAGCTTTCCTTTAGCTTTCACAAAGGCTGCATTTTTTCCCCAAGAAGATATATTTTCTTGGAGGAAACTGCTGTCGATTTTCAATCTTGTGAAAGTGGTGTGACCACTGTTCATAAACCTTAAAAAAATCATTGCCAGGAGAGGGGAAAAACAGGTGGCTAAAATGACCTCGGGGGAACGGGGAGAATTAATTACCGTTTGCGCATCAATAAACGCGATGGGAAACCACATGCCGCCATTTCTGGTTTTCCCTCGTAAGAACTGGCAAACACGAATGCTTAATAATGCACCTACAGGTGCAGATGGCGCACCCAACCCTAGTGGCTGGATGAATGCACAAATTTTTGTAAGCTATCTTAAATATTTTGTTAAATTTTCAAAATCTTCTAAGGAAAACCCAAACTTAATAATACTTGACAACCACGAGAGCCATATTTGTCTAGAAGCGATTAACTATGCCAAAGAAAATGGCATTCATATGCTAATCATACCACCACATACGTCATATAAGTTACAGCCGCTAGACCGTACAGTATTTGGGACCTTGAAATCTCACTTCAACACCGCTTGCGACGATTGGACAGTGTTCCCACCTTGCAAAACACTTTTTCACTAGTTTTGGTCTGAAATTTCACCATATTTAGCGATATTTTTAACTGAAAAAAATCCCCAGAATTCACTAAATCATTTAAAATTAAATCACAAGGTAATTCAAAAATAATATTTTAATTGTGAATACAATGAATAAAATTAAACATGACAAAACTAAAAATCAACTTCAAATACTTCTGTTGGTAATTCTTCTTCATCTTGATTGATTATTATTGCAGATGTAGACGGCTGAGATGGAACATCAATTTTGTCAGATTTTTTTGATTTAAAAGAGTATTTAGAATTGTTTCCAATAGCAGTAATTACATCAGCCGGGAGCTCGTAACTGTAACAGTTCTTCTTCATTATCTTTAACTGATTTCTTATAAAAAGAATACTATTTAGAGTGTTTACAGCCATTTTATTTCTTAATTTGTTTTTCACGATATTCATAGCACTAAATGCCCTTTCCACTTCAGCATTTGAGTGAGGAAGTGACAATGCGGATATAGCGAGATCAGATAACTCTTGAAAGGTATTTATTCCATGGGTGGTTACTCATCCAATCGGATTGGATGAGCAATCACCCAGGCCAGCCACTCACAATTTACGACATCGCAGGATGTTTAAATAAAGCTTCTCCTAGTCCTATGACGCCTAGGAATATTCAAAGTGGCTTCCGAGCAACAGGAATTGAACCTTTTGATTCTACTATCTTCAGTGAAGATGAATTTTTATCCAGTTTTGTGACTGATCGCCCTATTGACCATGAAACTCAAAATGAACTACAGAACCCTGAAACCATTGAAGCAACGAGTCACTCTGTAGACCCAGAAGTCCAAAATGTTGATCAAAACTCTCCAATAATTGAAGCAAGGTACCACTCTGCAAGTCCTTCTCTTCTTCAAGATGCTGACCATACTATTGCGACTACAAACGACTCTGAAGAACCTGGAATTGAAAATAATCCCGAGCAAAACTGTTGCGTCCATAAACCAGTTTGTGCCCCCTGAGGGCCGGGATATTGCTGAAATTCAACGTTCTCACGAAATTACTGGAACAAAAAACTTCAGTGCATATCCTGTTTCATCTTCAGTGAGCTATGTTCCTTCTACATCCCGACTGAGTCTCGAATCTATCAGACCATTCCCAAAAGCACCAGCAAGAAAAGCCACAACAAGAGGAAGAAAAAGAGGCAGCTCGCGCGTTTTAACCGATACGCCAGAAAAGTTAAGCATAGAAAATGATTGGAAAGAGCGTCAGGCAAAGAAAGCCCAATCTGACGCTAAAAAAGTAAAGCGGAACTTGAAGTCAATGAACGAAAATTTAACATCAGATTCCGAAGATAATGACATTGTACCACCATCACCTGAGTCTGAATATAATATATCAGATGATGATTATGATGATCACGTGTCTAACAGCGAATCAGAAAATGACGACTCGCATGAAAATGAGAATATATCTGTGGGAAATTGGGTTGTGGTAAATTTTGTTTCCGTTAAGACTATACTTCACAGATACGTTGGCCAAAGGCGCAGCAAGGATTCGAAATAAGATTTGCAAAAAGAGTTAACGATAAGAAGTTTATAAGTTAGCAAGAAAAGAACCAGTTAGCAAGAAAAGAACCGGCACCTTATAATGTTGAAAATCTGACACATGAGGATTTCTTAAATTTTGATGATATGTCTGATAAATATTTTAAGGGAAACCTTGTAGGTAAGATAAGTAAAATCCGTACAGCAACATTTAAGAAATCTCATACAAATCAGATGAAAGTAAAATTTTCAATGAAAGATAGTGCACCGGAAGATACTATACAAATTATTGCGAAACCTAGAGCTATCAATCGTAGATATAATTCAAGTTTGCCGATTACCAAAGCCAAATACATGGATCTAAAGAAATTATGTGACACAGGGGTTGTACCCAAGATATTTCATAAAGAATATTTAAATCTGCAATACTGCAATTCCAAAGACGTTCTACTCGATACTGATGTAGAGGATACAGTCGAAGAAAATGATAACTAAATACTTTTTCGTTATTTTTTATTGCATTTTTTATCAAGCATTGATTGTATTTTATATAATTGCTAGAAGTTTTTTTGTTTGTACTAAAAGTTAATTATAATTATAGTTGATGTTCCTACATTGAGACTGATTTTACATGATCATTATACTAAGGTAAATTACACCACACACATTATACACCACAGTGTGTAATGTGTGTGGTGTAATTCATAAAAATATTTATTCTATAGCTATTTTCTTCTTTGTCACTTTGTCATTAACAGTTCCTGCCAAATGTGTGAAAGTGACTAAGCAGAATATAGCTACAAAAAAACTTGTGATTGTTATCTCATCGTCATACGGTGACAAATGTGATGGATAGGATGGTGTTAAAATATGCAGATTTACGCCTAATATTGTTAAATATGAATAAGCGAGTAGGTAATACTTATTTTAACTGATGTGGTTGATTAAGACTGAAAGATAATAAATAAAAATATTGATGTTCCTACATTGAGACGTTTCGTACTTTATTATTATTACGTGACTTAATAAATACTTAAACTGATTCTGTGTATTTCTTTATTTATTCAATATCAGCACCCGAAATTTTCGGTGATAGCGGTATATTCAGGTTGTTTCAACAGCCATTGACTGATTTAGACGCTTAAAATGTTACATCCAACGTCACATTTTCAATACTATTATGTTACTTATGTGAATAAGCCAGTCAGTCAATTTAATCTCAGTTGGCAGGTGAGATAAATAGTTTGCCACAGTTAATTTTGGGCTGCGTCACTTCATGCTGTTTGGCTTATTCTGAAAATATACTGCAGATTCGCTTAGTATTTTTTTCCTGTAGCCAATTGTAGTTATGAAGTCACTTAAATCTTTTTTCCGTTACCTGAAAATAGTGGCTTAAGGCAATTCGTATTAAGCGACATTTATCTTCTTAATTAAAGGTCCGTTTTATATGGTATAAGCATCAACACCTTGACGTTTTCAAATTAATTTAAATTAAATTTACTCCATTCCAATAGCTGAAGAAGTTTTTTTGTTATGATTTTTTTTCGGAAATTTTAAACTTTAAATGGCTCTCCTGTAAAGTTGCAAAAATGTCGCTTAAACCAAATAGCCTTTCACCCCTCGATATGAGCTTAATATGAGGTATGTAGTTATTTCGAAATTACAGACCGACACTCCAATCTTATTTATTATTAGTATAGATAGACGTAATTTAATTTAATATTACAAAAAATTTAAATGCCTTAAATTCACTTGGAGAACCAACAGATCATTGGAATTCTCTTATCATTTACCTGGCTTCTTCAAAGCTTGATTCACCTACAGCCAGAAAATGGTAGGAGTTTAGGAATACCCACGATACCGTAAAGCTTAGTGATTTTTTTGAATTTCTGCGCCAGCGAAGGAAGTTTTATGTATTTAACGGTTCTTGCCAGACCAGACATATGTAATTGTGTTAGTTTTCTTAGTCAATTTAATAAATGTCATAAAAGTGTTCATTAGAATTATGTGAAAAGGATACTTAGATGCCTAAAGAAAAATAAAAATTATTGTTTAAAGTCTGTAAAGGAAAAAGCTGAACTAAATTATTGTTTAAAGTCTGTAAAGGAAAAAGCTGAACTAGTGCGTTTTGTTGACGCCGACTGGTCAAATAATACTTTAGATCAAAAGTCATATACAATACAGGTTATTGTTATGTAATGTCTGGCTCAGCTTTTTCCTGGGAGAGCAGAAAACAAACTGTGGCTTTATCCAGTATGGAAGCAGAATGAATATATGGCTATCGCTGAACCTTGTTAAGAAACTATGTAACGAAGTTAGTTTCCAAAGAGAAAACAAGATGGCGCCACTTGTCCGATAAGTCGCGGGATTACTTTGTATCGCTCGTAATATAAAGCCATGTGGAAACCTATGTTCGATGCCTAGTCCACCACTCGATTGTGTACGGATCACCGGACCTTTCGAGACACTAGGGGTATATACAGGGTGGTCAAAAAGTCGTGGATCAAACGAAATAGGGAGATAGAGGAGGTCATTTCCAGCAAAAAAAATTCTACAGCATGGCCATATTTAAATTGCCCTAAGAGTTATGAATATTTTTGGGTTTTTTAACAAAATACCAGATTCTCTTACAATTAGACTAATTAAAAAAAAATGAGATAAAAAACAATAAAACAAACGATGTTGTGTCATTACTAGATAATGTATCAGCACTACAGACCTTCTATTGAGGCTCTGGCTACCAAATTACAAGAGCAATTAATTTTTTCCAAAATTTTTAAAGCGTTACCAAAAATTAAATGTCACTCACCTTCACTGCGTTGGCGCTAGACTAAGACTTACTGCCAGTGCTGTACGAGTCATATATTTCTCGTAGCAAGAATGCCAGCTGTGCGTTACGACCTTCATTTTCCCGTATCAGGTCCTGACTTCAAAGGTCCTTGGAGACATGGAAACTCATCGCAAGTACAAAATTTTTGAACGAATCGATAGGTTATATCCTTGTGTATATACAGTTGGCGTCGCCCGGGATTCCGTACGATATTTTAAAAGTTATAGGCATTTTTCAAAATCGGTGATTTTACGGGAAATTACTTCCCGTGCCGCGTAGAATAGATAGAACGCTAGTGATGAGGTACACTCGTAAAATATGAAAAGGCGACATAAACTTGAAATAATATTTATTAATATTTCAACATGCATAATTAACAAAATAATAATCATTAAAAACAAAAAGAAAATAAAACAGTATTACAAATTCCTGTTTTTTAAAAAACAAATATAATAGGAACTTAAGATCAGACTTAGTTATTGAGATCAATTTACTAATCATAAGCATGCTAAATCAAAAAATATAGTGGAGAAACTATTAAACGAGAGCAAGCTAACAAATTATATTAGTCTTAAGTAAAAAAAATAAAAACAATACAATTGAGAAGATTAGGAACAAAAGGTGACATTTACACATAGCCCAAATATATAAATCTCACCTTCTGTTCTTCACCTCCTCAATTATTAGTAAGTATGTAACAAAAAAAATCTTATTCAATTATAAAGTCTTGCTTAATTGGACAAAAAAATTAAGTACTTAAGTTTTAAAAATTATGTTTTTGCTAAGTATTTAAGTATCTAATCAACTTTTAATTACTTTTTTTTTAACTTTATTAACATAATTTTTTTTAATTTAATTTTAATTGCTTATTTTACATGTGCCTCATTAAAATAGTCTAAACACATTGGTTTTTGGCAATCGTCAGGATTGATGACAAGAAAAATAATAAAGAAATTATAAAATGAGAAATAAAAACAATTATCTTTATGTATGTAACAAACAAAATATTTTCATCCTTATTTTAATCATTAAATTTTACTTAATTAACAAAAGTAGTAGATACTTAATATAAAATAATATTTTCATTAAGTATTTTAATAACCTTTTTTGTAAAAATCACAGAATAAAAGGAACTTAAACATCGCTCTTAGTTTTTGAGATATTTCTTACTTTTTATATACCTATTTTTCTTTAATTTCTTAATTTACAAGTAAGTATTTTATTATAGCACACACATTGGTTTTTGGTTATCCTAACAATGACAAAGAATATATTGAAGTAACTTTGAGAGTAAGAATAAGAGTACGATCGCATATTTAGTCTAAATAAAAGAACAAAACAATTACTATTAAGTACCTATGTAACAAACAACATATTTTCATCCTAATTTTAAAATTTTGCATGATTGACTAAAGTATTAAGTTATGATATGAAATTATATTTTTATTAAGTATTTTAACTATCACAAAAATATAAGGAACTCAAAGAACACTCTTAGTCATTGAAATGTTATTTTTTTTCCATACATATATGTATAATCTTTTTTATATCTTCATTTATTTATTTTTTTATTTTATTTTTTATATTTTATATTTTTTTATTTTTTAAATTTAATTAAATGTAAATGATACATGAAATGATAGGTATGCTATGCTTATTTGTCATGTACTTTATTATAACAGTCTAAGCACATTGGTTTTTGGCAATCCTGGCAATAAGTGCGAACTTTTTTTACCTTTTTATCACTCTCACGGCTGCTAAATTCTTTTCTCAAATCTTTATAACAAAAATGGCATTTCTTAAATTTTTCTGCTTTTATTAAAGTGTGAGCTATTCGCTTTTTTGATTCGTTGTTGTGCGAGTCAGTAAAAGATATCTTCGTAAGAGATTGAATTATAGACTCCAGGAATGTTAACAGTGTTATTTGGTCCTCATTTTTCATTTTATGTATAAGCCAAGCATTCACTAAGCAAGTTCCAAATAACAGACTCATCATCAGCTTGCGAAACCATTTTAATCCTCTTAAGAGAGTTGAGTAGTAGGCGGTCATTTGGTCACTAAAATCTACACCTTTTTTACATTCATTGTACATTATTACACACGCTGGCTTCATGATTGGCTGTTTAGATACACGTGATAGTTTTCCAGTATCTTTTAAAGTAGCACTGTGCTCTTTGACGGTAGTTAACATTGTAACAGGACGTTTGTCCATCCACTTAATTATTTTAACGCCTTTTTGGTTCATGCATCCAATAATTTGTCCTTTCTTTAATTTTGTGCTTATGAATGTCTTTGGCAGTCCTTTCCTATTAATTCGCACAGTGCCACAAAGAAATGTCTTCTTTTTTAGTAATTCTGCAGCTAAAGTAATTGAAGTATAAAAGTTATCTGCTATGAGAGTTCGGCCTTCTTCTAATAAATTCTTAGTTAGTTTTAATACGACATCATATCCATGTCCTGATCCTGATTTTTCGTCATCTTTTCCCGTATAAATAATTACTGAGTAAGTATAACCCTCAGGTGTGCACAATTTATATAACTTGATGCCATATTTGTGAGCTTTGTTTTTAATATATTGGCGAAATATAAGGCGTCCTTTCCATGGTATCATTGTTTCGTCAATAACCATAAATCTTCCAGGCTTCAATACTTCAGTAAATGATTTCAACAATATATCGAGTACATTTCGTATCTTATATAATTTGTCTCCTTTATCAACATTGTCACTGAAATGCCAGAATTTCAAAAGTAGCAAAAAACGATCTCTAGATATAAGGTTTGCTATATACTCATTTCGATAGCATTTCTTTTTAGACCAATACAAATTCACTTGAGGCAATTTAGTGATACCCATTACCATTAACACACCCATAAACTTTTCCATTTCTTCAAAAGTAGTTGGCACCCATTTTTTTACGCGAGACTTTGGCTTAATGTCATGTGAACTTATATATTCCGCAGCATACTTATTAGTTTCCACCACCATTTTTTCAATAAGTTCTTTGTTAACAAATAATTTATAGTAATCAAGGGGTTCATTTAGTTGTATATTTGGTGGAATATTTATTTGGCTTCTTTGTAAATACTGTTCAAAATTTATTGCATTTGTATTTGAAATATCAACCCATTCCTCAGACCCTTCATTATCAACATCTTCAATAGAAGCGCTTGATTCAGATTCACTGTCATATATTTCATCAAATGTATCAGAACCATCCTCTGAATCTAAGTTACTATCTTCAAAAGACGAGGATACATCAGAAGAAAATTGCTCAATTCTTACATTTACTTCAAAGCTGGGTGGTTTGTGAGTTTTATCTCTAATTTTAGGTGAAAGAATTTTTTTATTAGTTTCTATGTTTTGTGTGTTCTCTGTACTGGATTGATCTAGTTGCTTCTGCTCTTCATAAAGTTTTGTTTCTGTAGTAATAAATGGGGTTTTTTTCTTTTCAGGTAGATGTTGAGTAGTAATCAAGTTTTTTGTTTTTCTAGGTACTTGATCGAATATTTCTTCATCAGATTCTTCGTCAGCTGCAGTTGAAACCTTATGTTGTATTAGTAAACTTTCAATGTCATCATCACTTCTAGGCGATCTTTCGTTATGTATAGCCGGGTAACATATATCATCATAGTTGTTATCTGATCTCATTTTTGTGAATTTCACTTGCTTTGGAGTGCTCGGTGAGTTTACACTGACATTATTGGAGTTATCGTCATAATCTCCAAATAGAACGCCCTTCCGTTTTGTAGACAACGTAGGTGTTTGGTGAATTTGAATGTTTCCATCCGTATTTGTGGGCGTGCAAGACGATGGTGTATTAAACTGTGAAAATAGCTTACTTGTTTTCTTACTTTTGGGTGTCGATAGCAGTTCAGTCATAACCTTAGAATTCATAGGTGATTCTAGAGGTGGTATCAAATTACTTATAGAAATGTTGTCTAAGGATATCGAATCAGCCTCAGTGATATCATTTTCGTTGGTTTGTACCTGTTCCAAAACACAAAATTGTTTACTTGTCGAAGGACTTGTGAAAATTGAGTTCGATTTCTTGTGCATTGTTTTCTGAGTACAAGTCACCTCCGGATCACTAATAAGTGAATCAAGCTTCTTGTTAATTGTCACACTATGCAAAACTTGAATTTTTTTTTTCGCTGGCGATGGATTTTTTGAAATCGGACTCGGTTTTTGAGAACTAGTCAGACTGGAACCACTACACTGGACAACATTATTTCTAGCTTCTTCACCTTCTGTCTTTATTGCTGTACGCATATTAAGCTTCCTACGTGATCGTTTCATTTTCGCACTTCGCGCGTGACAACAAATAGCAACGTGGAGACGTCTCAACTACGCACCGCACTAGTGCAAACTGGAGCGCCGCGTGCGCGCACGCCAGTGCGGTACGGGGTGGAGAGGTACGTCCAAATAGTTCCCGTGCCGCATCAGAGGAAAATAATTTTATTTCTACGCGTTACGCAAAAATACTTCCCGTACATTTTTTAATAGAAAACTGATTACATATAAAGCAAGGATGTCGGGAATATAGTTATCTCTTTTGTTCGTGTATGGGAACTTAGTTTATCCACCCGCGCACCAGGCGTAAGACAAGGACAATTAGCTGCCGCACAGGCCGGAACTCAAATACGACAAAATACTTCTCGTAACGCAGGGAACGTGTTAAAAGCGCACTGTGAAAAAAAAATGTACTACGGAAAAGTGACCCTGTATCAGAAAAACTTGCTGATTTAATGCCAATTTAAATGAGGTATAACACATTACCCTTTGTTTCGTAATTCTGGTATTATAATCGTTTTTTCATATCAAAGTGCAAATTTCAGTAGATTAGTTTAATTCAAAATAATTTTGAAGATTATCATGCTGCTAGTTAAACTGCTAGTTTTTTATACGTTGGAATGCTAGAAACATCACTGTGCTTGTCACACTTAAAATTTGTGAAAAGAACAGAAACTCTTCACTACCACTACGTGCCAGAACTACCCAGAACGCCCGTCTTGCAAGTAGTTCATCTTTTCTAGGAAACAAAAGGATAGAGAAACTATGCCTCTCGTTCGCACTAATCATCCTTTCTATTTGCATTGTTGGAATAAGGAAGGATGTGAAAGAGAGGCATAGTTTCTTTATCCTTTTGTTTCCTAGAAAAGAAGGCGTTCTGGGTAGTTCTGGCACGTGGTGGTAGTGAAGAGTTTCTGTTCGTTTCACAAATTTTAAGTGTGACAAGCACAGTGATGTTTCTAGCATTCCAACGTATAAAAAACTAGCAGTTTAACTAGCAGCATGATAATCTTCAAAATTATTTTGAATTAAACTCTTGATATGAAAAAACGATTATAATACCAGAATTACGAAACAAAGGGTAATGTGTTATACCTCATTTAAATTGGCATTAAATCAGCAAGTTTTTTTGATACAGGGTCACTTTTCCGTAGTACATTTTTTTTTTCACAGTGCGCTTTTAAAGTGACATTTAATTTTTGGTAACGCTTTAAAATTTTTGGAAAAAAATTAATTGCTCTTGTAATTTGGTAGCCAGAGCCTCAATAGAAGGTTTGTAGTGCTGATACATTATCTAGTAATGACACAACATCGTTTGTTTTATTGTTTTTTATCTCATTTTTTTTAAATTAGTCTAATTGTAAGAGAATCTGGTATTTTGTTAAAAAACCCAAAAATATTCATAACTCTTAGGGCAATTTAAATATGGCCATGCTGTAGAATTTTTTTTTGCTGGAAATGACCTCCTCTATCTCCCTATTTCGTTTGATCCACGACTTTTTGACCACCCTGTATATACTGGCTAACAGTGTACGTAGTAGCTGGCGGAATACCGGCACCACTTTTACGGACGGTTACCAGTACAGTACTAAATATATACGACAAATATATACGTCGTAAATATATAGTAGTTATAGATTTTTCCGCGTGGATTTCCGGCGGTAAAGGTTCGAAATTGATATACACGCTTATATTACCTGAAATCTTACCGGTATTATACCATTTATTGATGGCGATTCCCGAGTTTTGTGACACTAGCCTCAAGTGTTTATATTCGATTTGGTTAAAATTAAATTCCACTACATCTGTTTCACCAGTTTTAACTTCAACAACCTCAGACAGTCTATTAATTTCAACTTTTCTTTTCTTTATTATAGTTATCTGTCTATTAATTTTCTTAATTTACCGGAGGTTCATTCGTGTTGATCGTGTCCCGTTGACTGAATTTTAGTTATATACATGTACACCCGTTCCACTAATGAAGAAGGTTTAGTTAACAAGTTGTCAACATATTCTTCAAAAGCTTTTAATGCTTATCGCGCTTATCATGGTGATCCAGTAGCTCAAGTTAATATTTTAAAAGATATCTCACAACAGATTAAAATGAGAAATAGAAAAATTAGAAAACAAGGCTATGTCAAACCAAAACGTCGGTATAGGCAAGTTCGTAACCGTAGAAATGGTTACCTAAGACCTGTGAAAATCCCTGTTCGGTTGAGCATTCCATGGGCAAGGACGAAAGGAACGACTGGAAAATGGAGTTTCCAAGTTAAACTTAATGATTTGGTTAAGAATTTTGTCCATACGTATGATGAATTCAAGATTGGCCGTTTATCTTTGAGATGGTTGCCCAATAATTCGACTAGCAGTTCTGGCTTGAGTGCAGCAGTCCTAATGGATCAAGATGGTTTCGGTAGTTTCGGATCTGCATCTGGAGCCGCATGGTTTACCACTATTAGTTCAATGCCTGGCTCTTATGTTGGAAATCGACATACCTCATTTGCTTTACATTGGCGTCCAACTCGCGGCTCGAAAATCTCTTCAACCAAAGAACTCATGTCGAGCGACGAAGAAATGAAAAAAGAAAAACAGGACGAACGACGTCGGAGTTCGGGACCATTTTACAAGATTAGAGACGTAAAAATCAAACCTACTCGCAAACCTCCAGTTAAGAAAATGGCTGTCTCCTTTTCTGAAGAACAGTTTGCTTCATTGTTGAGCACATTATCCAGTCAGCAACGACGCTCTTTTGCTTCCTGCTCTACTACATATGACAGGACAAGGACTACAGAAGCAGTCGAAAACTTTCTGTCAGCTGCTAAGGTGTTCAAAAACATTGAGAAAATTAGCGACAAACAAGCTCTTGATGGCCTACCTTTACTACTGAAGGCTGAAGCTGGTACTTGGTGGCAAGGGATAAAATCAAATACAAGTTCCTGGGAAGATTTCGAAGCCAAGCTGCGCCACGCCTTCGCGCCACTCAAACCAGCGTATGTCATCTATCAAGAAATAATGAATGACAAACAAGATATAAACATGGCACAGAAGTTTTTATCAGTAAGAAACGTGTACTGTTCGCACAGTTACCAGAACCAAAACATAGCGAGTCACAGCAGATCGATATGATATTTGGACTGCTGCACATTAGTATCCGCGAAAAAATGGCACGAGATTCTGTCAAAAACTTTGAAGGACTTCTGAAGGCTGCAAGAGGTGATGAGCGATTTCTAGCTGAAAAGAAGATGCTCACTGACACGAAGTCGGATAAAAGCGTTAACCAAGCATCAGCAACGACAGCAAATAAAAGACCACGGTGCACTTTCTGCAGAATTCCGGGACATAATTTGGAACAATGCCGCAAGCTTAAACGTAAGGAAGAGCGCCAACCCCACGTAAATCGTGAAGGGAAAACATTTGTCAACCTATATGGTTTGTCAAAGAATGTGTTACCCGCAATAGATACTATTATACTTTTCAGATGAGGTCGTTGACACTGATGTGGTATACATATACCTACCCAGCATGATCAAATAGAAAAGAATATACAGGGTGTTTGGTAATTAGTATATAATGACGACACGTACCCATGCTATTTTGATCAGATAAATACAATGCTGAAGTATAGTGACGAAATAAAATTATAAAAATTTCCATACAAAAAAAATATGTCAAAGATTTCATGACCCTAACGTGCCCTAACTCACTGAGATCGTTAACCATCTTTAGAAAGGCCAAGGCCGACGATCTCAGTGAGTTAGAGTACGTTAGGGCCATGAAAACTAGGACATAAAAAAAATTATAATTTTGTATGGAAATTTTTATAATTTTACTAGAGGATGGCCGCGGCTTCGCCCGCGTGGAGTTCGGTTTTTTGAAATCCCGTAGGAACTCTTTGATTTTCCGGGATAAAAAGTAGCCTATGTCCTTCCCCGGGATGTATGCCAAGTCTGTACCAAATTTCATTAAAATCGGTTCAGCGGTTGGGCCGTGAAAACGTAGCAGACAGACAGACAGACAGACACACTTTCGCATTTATAATATGTATTAGTATGGATTTCATCATTGTATTTATCAGATGAAAGTAGCATGGGTACGTGTCGTCATTATATACTAATTACCAAACACCCTGTAGACACGGAATTAGAAATTTTTCTGAATTCGGAATTACTACAGATTTTAGAAGAGGACCCAACCAATGTAAACAAATACGGGGAAGACTTGCACAAATATATATGTAATAACTAGGTGGAACCACATTTTTATAAATGGCCTTGACAAAGAAGTTAGATCAGAGTTATGTAAACAGTACCTACCCCCCTAAAACTGTGGAAATATAAGAGCACCTAAGCTTAATCCATTAATCCAGCATTTCCTGAGTGATATTAATAGGAAAGAGGTGTTTAATGAAAACAAACAGAATCAACTGTCTAGCTGTCTCGTAGCTTTGGGTCAAGCTTTAATTAATAAGATACTGTCTTCTAAAGAAACATAAATACCACTAGATATAGTCAAGTCACTTCAGTCAGAAATATTAATAATAAAGTTTTTTTATTCAAGGCAAAAGAAAGAAACATGCAAAATTATAGTTGACCAATTAATGAGCGAGGTATTTTACTCGAGATAACTACGAAAACGTGGAAACTAGAAAGCTGTTGCTGAAGATTTCTGGTTACCTGTGGTTTCCCAATTGCTTAGGAGCACTAGACGGTAAACATGTAGTGATCGAAGCACCATCTAACAGCGGATCTTCATTTTTCAATTTAAAAAAAAAAAGAATATTAGCCATGTTAAATGACTAATATTCCCCTTTCCTCTCCAACTAAGCGTCAGGCTTGTGCTAGGAGTAGGTACGACAATAGTGCAACGGGCGGGGTTTGAACCATCGACCTTTCGGTTTTCAGTCCACTCCTTTGCCGGTTGAGCTATCGACATTTTCCATTGTATTATAGACTCTAGTTAATAGTCTATATAATGCAAAATGTAATTTTATTTACGTACATCTTGCAGCGCAGGGAAAAAACCATGATGCAGTAATTTTTACAACTTCCTCACTACGGCAACGTCTAGAGAATAGTACTCCAAGCAAGTGTAAATTAAAAAATTTATAACACCCCCGACAAGTGGAGATTACAGTGACTAGAAAAGAGCTGATAACTAAAACTAAAAACGGCTGAACCGATTTTCTTGCATTATAGCTAAGAACACTCTCGATCAAGCCACATTTCAAACAAAAAACTAAATTAAATAGGTTCATTAATTTTGGAGCTACGATGCCACAGACCAATACACAGATACACATTACAAACTTATAACACCCCTCTTTTTGGGTCGGGGGTTACTTATATGCCTCAAGACAGAACTTTAGGGTGAGGCCAAACGGACGTAATTTTTTGAGTTGTAAGGGCCGGTTGCTTCAAACCACTATTTTTCGTAACTTACATTCGTTAAAATTTAACAGATACAGACGAACTTTAACATCTGTTAATTTTGAAGCGTTGCTTCATTGTAAAAAAACAGTTTGTCACTTGTTTTTTAATACAATTGTGCAGTGTTATAAAAATAGTGTGTAAAATATGTCTAACGAAAACGAATTCAAATCTAAAATATCGATTCCGGCGAATCCAAGAAATCGGGTTAAGAAAAATGAAACACGTCGACCGTTAGAAACGCTAACAAATAAAGAAGACATGAACTCGGAAATAAATGAAAACAGTAATCAAGTTGTACACCGACCCTAACGCAAAACTCTGAAGACTTTTATAAAAACAACTTACAAGATGACATTCATAATATTAAAATTAAACACAAAAAAAGTCGCAAGCGGCCTTCTATCCGCGAGTCGCTCCTAAAATCTTCAAATTCGCACAACTGGGAACTGACTGAAATGGGTATTTCTGTAGCCAAGAATGATGACAAAAGATCTGTTTCTGATTGCGTCTGCGACCCCGGGGTGTCCGAGTCTGTTCTCCATCTTCTGATCGAATGTCCAGTCCATATGTACGAACGCATGAAATTAGAACAAGAAATCAAAATCAACCTGTCAACACGAAACATTGCTGAAATTATATGCGACACTAAAAAAAGAGATATTGTCCTAAAATACTGCAAAAACATATGTACAAAAGTAAACAAGAGAAATAGTAAATAAGAATGCTGTATAGATATAATTACAGTAGAACTCCAATTATCCGAACTCCGACTATCCGAATCGCCGATTATCCGAATCACAAAAAATTGTCCAAAAAAAGTCTAAGTGCGCTATTATTCTTCCCCCCGCGAAGCCAGTGTTTGCGCGTCAAGTCTTGACTTGACTTGTCTTAACTTGCCGTTGTGCCTACACTGACTTCCCCCCGCGAGGTCGGTGTAGGCACGGCGGCAAGTTAAGACAAGTTCCGGCGCATTGCAGTCACGGCGCACCTGTCATTGTTTGTTTTGATTAGCCAGTGTGCTATTGACCTTGCTCCAGGACGCTACTCTTTCGCTACGGCTTACTTTTGTTTGTGCGTGTACAATACTGTATTGTTTTTATACCATGGCTTCGAAAAGAAAACGTGTTGTGCTATCGTTAGCGGACAAACTGAAAATTATAGAGCAACTCGATAAAGGTGTAACGGGTAAGAAGTTGTCTGAGATTTATGATGTTGGACAAGCAACAATTTCTGACATTAAAAACAGTAAGTCAACACTTTTAAACTTTGTTTCGGTGCTTGAAAATGAAGATGGAAGTTCCTCCAGGAAAACAATGAAGTCAGCAACCAACAAAAATTTGGAAGATGCCGTGTTTAAATGGTTTTTGCAGCAACGTTCTATGGGAAATCCGATTTCAGGTCCAATCCTTTGTGAAAAAGCCAAAATCTTAGCAGAAAAGCTTGGTTATTCATCTTTTAAGGCTAGTAACGGCTGGCTAAGGAATTTTAAATTCAGGCATGGTGTACGCGAGTTAGATTTGGCTGGTGAGAAGCTTTCAGCAGACTCTGCAGCTGCTGAAAATTTTATTGAAAAATTTAAAACTGCATCAGAATCCTATGATCCGGAGTTTGTTTATAATGCCGATGAAACTGGCCTTGTTTGGAAAGCATTACCAAAAACCACTTTGGCTTCTAAAAGGGAATCTAGTGCCCCTGGACATAAGGTCAGTAAAGAACGTGTTACAGTGCTTAACTGTGCCAACTCCACTGGAAATCATAAACTGCCACTTCTTTTGATAGGAAAGTCAAGAAATCCAAGAGCATTTAAAAACGTAAAAAAACTTCCACTCTTCTACAAAAGTCAACCCAAGGCCTGGATGACTGCAGCTTTGTTTACCGAATGGTATGATGAAGTGTTTATTCCTGAAGTGAAAAAGCACCAAAAATCGGTGGGAATAGAAGGCAGTAAGGTGCTTTTAATTGTTGATAACGCACCCACTCATCCTACAGCAGAACTGTTGGAAAGAGAGAATGGGCAGTTTAAAACGACGTTTTTGCCTCCCAATGTTACAAGTTTGCTGCAACCCATGGACCAGTCTGTTATTGAAACAATGAAGCGCCATTACAGAAGGCAACTGCTGAGAAAACTGCTGATCGAAGGTGCTGAAGATGAAGAATTGGTTTTGGCAAATCATAGCAAAATAAATTTAAAGGACTGCTGTTACATGGTAGCGGAAGCTTGGAGTTTGGTTACGGCAGTGACGCTAAGACGTGCGTGGAATAAACTGAAAGGCCTACCGTCTGAGAAGAACAAAAAAAAAGAATCTGAAGAAAATGAGAAACAAGAATATGGAGAGGATGATGATGATGAAGATGCGTTGTCACTAGAGGAAATAAGAAAAATGATTGTAAAAATTCCTGGTTGTACAGAAGTAAGTGCTGAAGATGTAGGAGAGTGGATGGCTTGTGACACGTCTGACCCTGGTTTTCAAATTCTCAATGACGATGAAATTGTTGTAAGTGTGAGAGAAGATGTTGAAGTGGAAGAAGAACTTTCTGCTGATGTTGAAGTAGACGCTGGACCATCAGCTAGTGAAGCATTTGCCGGCCTCGAGACTGCTTTGAAGTGGATGGAGCGTCAGCCCGAGTGTGACCACTTGCAACTGCTTACCGTCAAGCGAATGCGTGACCTGGCTGCCCGAAAACGGTTGAAGACCGCAAAACAGCTTACATTAACGGAGATGTTTAAAAAACAATGATTTTTATTTCTAAACTTGTACATAAGTACATTTTATTTATATTTAAAACATGTGAAAATTTCATGTTTCTTTCATTTAATTCAATAAAAAAATAGTGCAATATCAAAACGTAGCTTTTATTCTCTCCAATGGCAATTTTTTTAAAAAAAATCCGATTATCCGAATATTTGATTATCCGAATGGGTCCCGGTCCCCATTAATTCGGATAATTGGAGTTCTACTGTATATTATATTCTTTAAACAGCATAGAAAATAAGTTTTAGATAATAAGTAGCAATAATTTATTGTTAGTTATTATTAATTATTAGTTATTAATCTAGCACATAAATTAGCATATGTAAATAGATATAAGAATTGAATCAGTTTCGTTAAATAAAAACATAAAAGAAAACACCCCCGAAAAAACAAAAAGAATAGCACATAGGAAGATAGGAAGGGAACCCACCCATCGCATGAAAGACGAAGAACGAAAGAAAGATTAAGTATGAAGAATAAAAGTACGAGAAGAATGCAAGCGAGAACTTGTATGCAAGAGTAGTCAAAAATAGGAAGCCATAGTCTCTGATTATGTTAGAGGTAGTTTGAAAAAAAAAAAAAACACTGAGGTGAGGGTAAGGTCGCCAAGGTGTTCTAATTCCGACTTGCCAATGATAATAATGCTTTGCCAATGTGGAGTCTCATAAGTTACAATATGAAGCACCGACTTCAAATACTGTTATTATAGAACTAAATTAACTCTAGTTTTTCTTCTCTCTGGGCTGGTTTCCGCACTTAAACGTTTCCGTCTGTTGTGCGTAAAATTAACTCTTGTATGCATAATAAATTCGGTAATAAATTAGATTATTTTTTAGTATTCATGGTTAGTGAAGTCGGTTTTTTTGAAAATATTTTATGGATTTTTTTTTAATTTATTCAATGGTAATTATTAATTAGCGACTCGGGGCGCTGTCACGAAAATGATATAATATATCTATTTTTGAATCCAATATGGCCTACCTCCTTAACAAGGGGCAGATTCCTCCTACATCCATAATATACAGTGTTGTTTGTATGTGTACGCGTGAAAGTGTTGTTAAAGTCCAAATTTTTTAGTTTCTTGTTTAAAAATGGTGCTTACGTGCTGTGTAAAAACATGCAAAAGCGAAGCCCACCTCGGAAGTGGTTTATCTTTTCATAAGTAAGTATTATGTTATTGTAAGGTTTTTATTAAGTAGTAGGGTAACCATAATTTGGTTGTTTAATGGAAGTGTTTTTTTCTGTTTATCTATAGATTTCCCAAAAATGAAGACTTAAGGCAAAAATGGATCGCTGTCGTTCCAGGAAATATCACCAAATATTCGGCAGTTTGCGCAATTTCATAGTTCAAGCGATAAGTAATAAAATATACAAAACTTTGTTCCGTCTTTTATTTTTATATGTCGCCCATTATTTCACCCATCGCCAAAACGTTCAGAGAAGGCGAGGTTCAAGAACTTGATAGACAAATACCAAGCTATATTGTTCAACAAAAAAACAGATAATTGTAACAATGTGCAAAAAAAGAAGGCATGGAACGCCATACATGCGGAGTTTAATGCCCTGTCAGAGAACCCACGAACCCGTAAACAGCTCCAAGCTAAATTTGATAATATGAAGCGGAATGCTCGTAAAGTATGTTTTCTTAAACCTGTCGTGAACAAGACAAGATCAGACTTATATTGTAGGTACTTTATAGCATGGAGTCGCGCATCGCACCTCGTGGGAGATAGACGTGTTGCGATTGCTTTGTATTCTCGGTGCGACGGACGGGCGGCGGACGCATTCTCGCGTCTTGTCGTGGCTCGAATCCGGAGTTGAATACATCATCATGAGCAATGTGCGATAAACTCGGCTTCGGCCTGGAGTAATACTGTGCCTGTGCTGTGGTGTTGTGAAATATCACAACACCACAGCACAGGCACAGTATTACCCACACACACAGTTCAGGTTGCCACCAAATCAGGGCACCTTAAGGGCTTACACGTTAAGCTCCTTAAGGACTCAGCGGCCGCTCTGCAAGAGATGGTGGATGCTCTGGCATCCAGAACCGAAGCCGAAGAAACTCGACGACTTAGAGTCGACAATGGCCGCTTACGCCAGGAGGTGGAAAACCTCAAGGCAGAGTTAAAAGCCCACCGAAGAGAATTTAGTGAGATGAAGACGACCATGGCGGCGGCGAATACCACGTCCGTCCCCACCCTAAGTGGGGAACTCATCGAGGAGTTAAAGGCATCCATTGCTACCTCAGTCGGCGCCATGCTGGATGCCCGATTTGCCGGAATCGAAGAAAGGCTTCTGCCCGAGAAGGTGCACCGCCCGTCCTTAGCAGCGGATAAGAAGAGCCGAGAAATGGCAGCGACGCAGACAGCTACTGCTGCTCCAACTGCTCGGATGTTTTTCTTAAGACATAAGGTCATTGGTTTAGTAAGCTTGGCAAAGTTTTGATGAACTTCCTATAATAGCCAACTAACCCAAGGAAGCTTTTAATATCTTTCTGTGTTTTTGGTAATGGAAAGTTCAGGACAGCTTTGATCTTGTCTTGGTTAGGTTTGCGTCCTTGATCTGTTAACTCGTGTCCTAAAAATGTGACGTGTTTTTGCAGGAATTCTGACTTGTCTAACTGGATTTTTAGGTTATGAATTTTGAATCTATCAAAAACCAGCTTTAGTTTCTCGATGTGTTCCTGTAATGATGTCGATATGATTACAATAATAAATACAGGGTGTTTGGTAATTAGTATATAAAGGCGACAAGTACCCATGCTACTTTGATCTGATAAACACAATGCTGAAGTAAAATGACGAAATAAAATTATAAATACATATTTCCATACAATTTTTTGTATGTCCAAGATATATCAGACAATCGCCCATTGTTTAGTTCACTTATAAATCTTGAAATTGTAGAATGTGGGTTATTTTTGTGTAAGGATCGCCCTTACCTAGGAGCATCCCCTGACGGCTTACTAGGAGCAGAAACAATAATTGAAGTAAAATGTCCATATAGTTCAAGGAACAAAGAAGTCAGTCCACAGAATATGAATTTCTACGGAGAAAAATAGGCGCACAACAAAAAAATTATACATCAAATAGTTTTTTTAAATGCACCATACGTCCTGAACGGGTCCTGTAGTTAGAATCAGATGTGGGTGGTATATTTGATGCCGGACAATCTACCAAAGGTGCCGGTGTAGAGAGGTCTTTGTGCCTTAACAATTATTCCTTTGGACAACTGGACTAGAAAAGATTTGCCTCCTGCGGTGATGCTAGATAGTATGAAGTGATTGTAATCTATGGCAACCGAGGCAGATTCAGTCAAGGTGTCCCGATCTCCATCAGATTCAGAAACTTTGGTTGAAGTCTCTGGAGAGATTGTCTGGGTCTGATGCTGGTACAGAATATCTGACTAACTTTGTCACTGTTGCCATTCCATCTGAGAATTTGGAAATTGTATAAGCGGTCCCAGATGTTTCGCTAATCCATTTTATAAAATCCTTGAACCTATCGAATCCCTCACTGCCCACTGGATATTGGTAAGCCAAATTCGTTATGGGATGGATGATTTGGTGTATAGACTCAATAGCATGAGTCATCAATAGGACAAGAGAGCGGTAGAATAGACATGTGTCATCTTTCTAACGCGCCAAACAAACGCACGTCAATGTCAGTTATTGTGAGTGACAGCTGCGTTCAGAAATGGATGCAGTCGCCACAGTGGCCTGTGGTGTTCAGACAATCGCCCATTGTTTGGTTCAATTATAAATTTTGAAATTGTAGAATGTAGGTTATTTTTGTGTAAGGATCGCCCTTACCTAGGAGCATCCCCTGACGGCTTACTGGGAGCAGAAACAATAATTGAAGTAAAATGTCCATATAGTTCGAGGAACAAAGAAGTCAGTCCACTGAATATGCCATATCTACAATATGAAAAAGGAAAACTCTCATTCAAAAAGAAAAACATATATTATTATCAAATACAAGAGCAATTAATTGTATGTCACAAAAAGAAAATTTTGTAACTTATTGGTTTATACTTTTAAAAGTTTAGAAGTCATATTCATTGAATATGATGAAGAATTCATTAACTACATGTTAGACAAACTTGATTATTTTTATCACAACTTATTTAAAGCTGCTGTGATTAAAAATCACCTCTAAAAAGAAAAAGAATGTGTAATAAAAAATTTATATAACGGAGATAAAACAGCTTTTAATTCATAATATTTTCTCTAAAATTACATACAAAAGCACAAATGAATATAATTCTAGATGCTAAGGCTACATGGTATGGGCTTAATTCACTTTTTAAAATCTTATCTTATAATACCTCAGCTAGAGCCTCAATAGCTCAACCGATAAAGGAGTGGACTGAAAACCGAAAGGTCAACGGTTCAAACCCCGCCCGTTGCACTATTGTCGTACCTACTCCTAGCACAAGCTTGACGCTTAGTTGGAGAGGAAAGGGGAATATTAGTCATTTAACATGGCTAATATTCTTATAAAAAAAAAAAACGTTCTATGTGCACTCGTTTGGTTGCTAGTTTCGGCCTTGGACTATTCTAATACCAGTTATTTGTGTCTTTCCTTTCAAATATGTTGGAATATTAATAGTAATGTCTTTTGTAGCAAATATATCCTGCACATTGAAACCTCTATCAACCATAATAGAGTCAGTCACCACTGTCACAACGATTTACCAGTTCAGATCTTTCTATAATATGTCTATCACTAACGGAACCACCATAACATTCTGAGATATATGATATTACACTACCAGGTGTTGCCCCAATCATAGTTTTCACAGTATTTCTGTGTTTATAATTGCTAAATGTCACCTGCTGTGCTATAGGATTACCAGGCTTTGTAATGGGTATTTCTGTTGTGTCCACAATAATTCTTGTACTTGGAATTTGGGAAACCTCTTTTAAATGTCTCCGGCATAATGTATTCAACTAATTCTTGACTTGGCCAAATATATCAATTAAATTCCATATTTCATATATAAAATTGATCCAAAAATCCAAAAAAGTGGACACGCTGCAACTAAAACAAAAGAATGGAAGTATCACATGGAGTTTCTTATGGCAAATAGAGATTGAACATCAAACGATGGCGACGAAACATCTACAACTGATGAACGAAACTAAGATGATTCTACGCAATGTTCAGTGCTATTAGATAAAAGCCTAGATCCAAAACCAATATGAAGAAGATCTTCTGTTGAACTCTGGATACGCAGATACTGCCGATTTCATGGAATCGATACCATCAACTTTTTATAAAAAAAGAGGAGACCTATCAGAATTACTGCAACTTCATCGAGAAAAAAGTAAGGTAACTATATCAAGTGGGCTATCATATGAAAGGGCTTTACTTGTACATTCTAAAACAGATTTTTGTTTATTTTTATGTATAATAGATTTGATTTATCGTGCAAAATGTCGGAAAAATTCGGAACCCTTGGTGCGCGAGTCCCACTCGCACTTGGTTTTTTTTTTCAGTTCAAGCGCAGGCCAAAATAAAACTCTTTTAAAAGGCGAAGGAACATAGTAATTAAAGCCGCCTCTGGCATTGGACTTATCCATCTGATTTCTCTTTGTTTATGGGCTTGTTTCCTTCGGACTGTTTTCTTTGCCCTTATTTTTTTGAATGGTGATGTCATTCTTATCGTTTTGATTATCTATGTCATATAAAATATTACCTATTATGTTCTTGTTCAAAATACTCTTCCTCGGTATCAACGCTCTTGCCAATACAATTCTGTTTCTGCTCTCACGCTTCACAAGCTGTTCTCTCATTACGCTTTCCCGAGCCCCTTGATATAGCAAACATTCGTCTCATATTCTTGTAATTCTGTAATCGATGTACAACGTGGTTTGTTTGGTGTTTGAGAGCTATCATTTTAAACCCCCGAGGTGTCATAAGATTGACGTGTGTATCTGGGTATCTGTCTGTGACATCGTAGCTCCATTACGAATGAACCGATTTTAATTTAGTTTTTTTTTTGTTTGAAAGGTGGCTTGATCGAGAGTGTTCGTAGCTATAATCGAAGAAAATCGATTCAGCCGTTTGAAAGTTCTCAGCTCTTTTCTAGTTTTCTTATAGAATTTTTTATGTCGGGGGTTTTTTAAATTTTGAGTTACGTAAATCTAGTTTACCTTTAATTTTTGCCCAAACAACGTACTTATAGTGATTCTATCTACAGTATTAAGAGTACTTTCCCTTCAGGTGGCATTACAAAATTCCACCCTGTATATAAAAAACAGTTGACCAATAGTGCTAAGGTATGTACCTACACCAATGAATATGATTGGTGGATATTAAACGCATCCATAGCAACGTAGCTAGCACATCTCTGGTGGAAAAGCAGCCTTAAGCACGTAATTTTGTGGCTTGATAATTTTACTGTGCAGCACAAAATAATAATTGGACACTTCTTTTATTTGATATATTTGGTAAAATCTGCCGAAGTTAGTTTTGAAAGCATTACTTTGCGCTACTTGGAAGTTGGTCATACACCTACTGCTGCTATGGCTGCTGATGAATTGCACCACCGAGTACAACGATCTCTTAAAACAAAAAAACGTATTTCTTTGAGACTGAGGATTTCTGCAAAGCTGTATCTGATACTGGCTCTCTCACACAATAGTAAAGAAGATGTAATTCATTAAACTATACAACTAAGATATAAAAATAAACAGTTGGAATATGTTGAGATATTTGAACTACAACTATTTCAAAAAATTCGATAAGGTACAATTTTATAAAAGTATTCGCCCAGAAAGACCCAAGGGGGATCCTAAGGTGACTGACATTAGAGCTCTGCGTTATGAAAGCAATGGATCGATTTTTTATAAAACTTGGTACAAGGATGAATGGCGACCTTTACTACAAAGGAGGTCTTTACAGCGAAACTAGTGATTTAACGCAATTACACCAGAATCGACTTAAAATTATTACTGCACGGAAGTTTGAAGACTTGCAAGAAATAAAGAAGATTCTTCCGTCTGACTATCATACGTATTATGATAACCTACCTCATGAGTACAAAGTAGGAACCAATGAGCAGACATTAAGTTTTATTACAACTTTGTATTTTACCAAAATAGTTACCTAGACTGACTAATTTTCGAGATTTTGAATCGTTAATTTAGGGTATGTTTTAAAATTATTTTTAAGTTTCATTTCTAGAATTATTGTGATTTAGCTCTTAATAGTTAACATTGATACACTTAGTCGTGAAATAATTATAACTGTCATCTTAAATATATAAAAGGAAAAGGTGACTGACTGACTGACTGACTGATCTATCAACGCACAGCTCAAACTAATAGACGGATTGTGCTGAAAGGCATGCAGAAAGCTTTGGAACTCACTTCCTGAAAATATCAGAGAGAACTGCCACTCAGTATACTCATTCATATTCAGGGTGGTCCAATCATCGATGTATATGGATGGGCCCTTCGAAGATAAAAAACGCGCTCAAAAAGTCAAGAGAATTTGCAAAAGTCTTGTCAATGACGATGACGTAAGATTCAAGCGTATTTTTGCGGACGGAATTGTATGGGAAAGGCTAATCCATATACATCGATGGGTCCAATCGACCGAATCACAGAACCGACGGTGCTCCCGGTAGTAGTGCCTACGTGACTTGCTGGCAGAGTTTTTTATTGAAGTTCGCCGGCCGCGTGTTCCGTGAAACGAAATTGAGCATAAATGTCAGCTTTTTGCAAAAAAAAAAAAAACAAGCGAGTGATTTAAAAAAAACAGAGATTGAGTTATAACGAGTTTAAAACTGTATGCACAATGAAAGAGTTAATCGCATATCAAAACGAATTACTGGAAAACCTGAGGCACTCCGACAAAAACTTCTGAAAGTCACCAAAAGACCGGCTAGGCGTTCGTATCTTGAGTCACGCCTCGAAATATTGGAACAATTATGGAAAGAGTTCACGGAAAGTCATAAGGAGATCATTTACAAAGCGAGCGGCCTGGACAAAACTGTAACCGTAGTTATCTAAAGGACAACACATATGAACTTTTTGAAGATTTATACTTGCAATATAAAACAATTCTGAAAGAAACTTTGCAACCACATATTTTGGAGAAAAATTCAACGCAGATCTTATCGCGTTAACATATGGTATTAGCTATCATTACAATAGAGTATTTTATATTTTATATACAGGGTGGAATTTTATAATGCCACCTGAAGGGAAAGTACTCTTTAATACTGTAGATAGATATTTTTACTCAAAGAAAACATTCCTTTTTTTTGAATAGAAAGAAAACTGCATTCAAAGATTTTCGAAAATTCGCTAAAATCAAAAGTACAACCTCTACTTTCATCACATCAATCGTTAGGATCAATTATTATTATTACTAGAGGATGCCCGCGACTTCGTCCGCGTGGATTTAGGTTTTTAAAGATCCCGTGGGAACTGTTTGATATTCCGGGATAAAAAGTTGCCTATGTCAATAACAGGGACGCAAGCTACCTCGGTACCAAAGGACATCATTCATTTTGGACCAAAAAATGAAAGTGCCGGCCAGAAAAAAAAAGTACGATATTCGGATAGAATACATAATTTCTATCATTTTTTACTATGACGTCCAATCTGTGCGCACAATGGTTACGTCGTAATAACATAAAAAATAAAATATATTTTTTTTAATTCTTAGGTGATAAAAAAGGTTGGAGTGTCATTATAATATAAAAAATATTGTATTAATGGTCGGTTCACATTATTCCAGTAGCATTCCAGTCCAGCATTCCAGTCCAGTGCTGGAATGCTACTGGAACAATGTGAACCTGCACTGGAATGTACCCATTCCAGTGATCAATCCAGTCCAGTGACTGGAATGACGGTCTATTTTTCATTCCAGCTCGCCCATTTCAGCGCCACTGGAATAGTGTGAACGGCCAATCCAGTGCTTGATTACACGTTTTACAGTGAACACGCATTGTTGTTTTTTGTGGAGTTCTATAGCTAATTCCTAACAATGAAATTAACTGAAAACCAAACTCTTCTGTTTGTTTCTTTGTATAGAGAACATGTGTGTCTATGGGATATCACTTCAGAATTTTATAAACACAAAGGCATGCGCCAATCCGCCCTGCAAAAAATTTGTGAGGGTATGCAAATAGAAGGTTTTACTGTAGAAGATGTAAAAAATAAAATAAAAAGTATGCGATCTACATACTACCTTGAACTGGACAAGATTAAAAAATCCTCCACTTCTGGTGCTAGTGGTGATGTTTACCAGCCGAAGATAAAATGGTTCGCCGAGTTCAATTCATTTATAAGAAATGCAATGGTGAAAAGAAAAGTACAGGTTTGTTTGTTAAGAAATTAAATTATTCAGAATTTATTAATGAAATTATACAGGGTGGTCAAAAAGTCGTGGATCAAACGCAATAGGGAGATAGAGGAGGTGATTTCCAGCAAAAAACATTTCGACAGCATGGCCATATTTAAATTGCCCTAAAAGTTATGAATATTTTTGGGTTTTTTTTAAAAATACCGAATTCTTTTACAATGAGACTAATAAAAAAAAATGTAACAAAAAAACAATAAAACAAACGATGTTGTGTCATTACTAGATAATGTATCAGCACTACAAAAGTTCTTTTGAGGCTCTGGGTACCAAATTACAAGAGCAATTAATTATTTTCCGAAACTTTTAAAGCGTTACCAAAAATTAAATGTCACTTTAAAAGCGCACTGTGAAAAAAAAATGTACTACGGAAAAGTGACCCTATATCAGGAAAACTTGCCGATTTAATGCCAATTCAAATGAGGTATAACACATTACCCTTTGTTTTATAATTCTGGTTTTATAATCGTTCTTTCATATCAAGGTGCAAATTTCAGTAGATTAGTTTAATTCAAAAAAAATTGAAGATTATCATGCTGCTAGTTAAACTGCTAGTTTTTTGTACGTTGGAATGCTAAAAACATCACTGTGCTTGTCACACTTAAAATTTGTGAAAAAAAAAACATAAACTCTTTACTACCACCACGTACCAGAACTACCCAGAACGCCCGTCTTGCAAGTAGTTCATCTTTTCTAGGAAACAAAAGGATAAAGAAACTATGCCTCTCTTTCGCACTAATCATCCTTACTATTTGCGTTGTTGGAATAAGGAAGAATGATTAGTGTGAAAGAGAGGCATAGTTTCTTTATCCTTTTGTTTCCTAGAAAAGATGAACTACTTGCAAGACGGGCGTTCTGGGTAGTTCTGGTACGTGGTGGTAGTAAAGAGTTTATGTTTTTTTTTTCACAAATTTTAAGTGTGACAAGCACAGTGATGTTTTTAGCATTCCAACGTACAAAAAACTAGCAGTTTAACTAGCAGCATGATAATCTTCAATTTTTTTTTGAATTAAACTAATCTACTGAAATTTGCACCTTGATATGAAAGAACGATTATAAAACCAGAATTATAAAACAAAGGGTAATGTGTTATACCTCATTTGAATTGGCATTAAATCGGCAAGTTTTCCTGATATAGGGTCACTTTTCCGTAGTACATTTTTTTTTCACAGTGCGCTTTTAAAGTGACATTTAATTTTTGGTAACGCTTTAAAAGTTTCGGAAAAAAATTAATTGGTCTTGTAATTTGGTACCCAGAGCCTCAAAAGAACTTTTGTAGTGCTGATACATTATCTAGTAATGACACAACATCGTTTGTTTTATTGTTTTTTTGTTACATTTTTTTTTATTAGTCTCATTGTAAAAGAATTTGGTATTTTTAAAAAAAACCCAAAAATATTCATAACTTTTAGGGCAATTTAAATATGGCCATGCAGTCGAAATGTTTTTTGCTGGAAATCACCTCCTCTATCTCCCTATTGCGTTTGATCCACGACTTTTTGACCACCCTGTATAATTCTAAGATTATTTAGAATGAATGATAAATTGAAATGAATTTTCGTCTACAACCAGTGACTATAAAATTTACAGTTACCTACTTTTTAAAAAATCATATTATTTTGCCACGGTACTTTCCCTTCGTTCACAAAATAATTAGTATACTGTGTTCTTTTCTCTCTTGCACTTAACGATGAATGGTTACTGCCTTGCTGTGTGATACTGTTTAAACCGCGTACGTCAGTTCTCCACATACCTTCAATCAAACTGTGGGTATCAATATCATCGCGGTCAACAGAACAAGTAGTTAGATAAGCGCTCGACTTTTTTCGTAACCAGTTGTGTAGAGAACAAGCTGCAAATACAATGTGATCCACAGTATCTATCTTTGTCGAAATAGCCTTTTCGAAAACTCGAAATCGGTTTGCTAATATTCCAAAAGCATTTTCGACAATGCGTCTGGCACGTGATAATCTGTAATTAAATATTTTTTCTTCAAAACTTAAATTGGGCCCAGGATATGGTTTCATCATGTATGTTTTTAATGGAAAGGCAGCATCAGCTACAATTACCCCTCCTTCTGGTATAAAGCCGCTAGTTTCCAATTGATTATAGATAGAACAGTTTTTGAAAATACCACCATCAGATGCACTTCCATTTGCTCCTACGTTGATATAGGTAAAGCAATAATCGTGGTCTACAAGTGCCATTAAAACAATGCTATTATCTTTTTTATAATTAAAATTCACACTTCCATACTCCTTGGAGCCCGTAATTTTAATATGTTTTCCATCAATCGCTCCGTAGCAAAGGGGAAAGTTCCACTTATTCCGAAATCCTTTCTCGATTTGTCCCCATTCGAGTGGCGTACTTGGTACCTGTAATAAAATAATAATTTTATTTTCAGGAAAATACAGAATCTCAATCTAGAGTGCGGGCTGATGACGATCCCTCCGCTTTTGCACCAGAAACTCCTACACCAGAAACTCCTACACCGGAAACTCCTACACCGGAAACTTCTGCACCGGAACCACGAAAGAAGAAGTCTAGATTAACAGAGTTATCTGCAATTGTCAAAAACATGAAGGAGATCAAAAATGACTTCTCCAACTCAGAAAGAGAGGAAGATGAATTTGATATCTTTGGAAAATACATTGCAACGCAATTAAGAAAACTTTCCACAGAACAGGCTATCCTAGGCCAAGAAGAAATACAAAAAGTGGTAACAAAATGTAGACTGAACGATTTGAGATTTAGTAATACGAGTTATTCTCACATACTACAAGCGCCTGGTCCAAGTTCTAATACATTTTCAATGAGTCCAGCATCTACTACAGACACCCAAGCCACTGATGATTCACTTAATTTATTGTGTGAAGATACAGAATACGCCAATATTATTATGAATGCTTTCAATCAAGCTTAAATGTGAAATAGTGTTAAGTATGAGGAAATTATAATAAAGAAAATTAGTTACCTTGATGTGATCTTTTAATGCCCTTTTTATTTCTTGACAAACTTCTGATATGATTTGCGATATAGATGATTTTGGCAACCGAAACAGATGACTGAGGCTTCTGTAACTATTTCCAGTAGATAAAAAGGATAGAGTGACTTCTAGTTTTAATTTTGCAGGTATGGCATCTCTTAATAATGTATCGTTACGTTGAATATTGTTTGAAATTAATGATAACAACTCCTCAAAATTTTCTGCTGTCATTCTCATTGCCAATCTATATTCATAGGCATCTTCTGATTTCAGCTGTTGCAAAAGCATTGTTGAGCCTCCTTTTACATTTCTTTCGCTTATCCAGTTTCTCACCCAAATCCGCTTTTTTCTTTTTAGTTCTTCTTCAACTACATCAGTTACTTCTTCTAACAGTAATAATTGAACAGTTTTAAAACAATTTCTAAACTCCTTTCTTGAAAGCATTGTCACTATAGTGTTATCGATCTAACAGCTTTTGAATGACTGGAATAATGTGGACGATATAATCCAGTCCAGTACTGGACTGGATTAACTCGCTGGATTACTGGACTGGAATAATGTGAACTGACCATAAAAGTAACTTACATGACCGCAAAATAATCAAGGTCAAATCCTAGTGGTCAAAATAATATAAAAACGTACTATTTAACACATTCATTTTCTTTATAATAAAGAATGTTGTCTTTTTAGAGTCAATCATTACTGGTTACTCTCTCTCTCTCAAAACTTCAAATGGAATTCCGAGAAATAATGAAAAGGGACGGCTACCTGGGTGCGTGAACGCATTGTTATTGGTTGCCGACCGCCCGCGCCCAGTCAGTTATCCATGCGACTTTGGTTACATCGGACGGCTATCGTGACATTACTCTCTTGTTCTTAAAGTGATACAATATCAAGTGTATTTAGCGAAGCTTTTACGCAGCTCTGTGGCTTATTAACTGACATTATGAACGTACAATTGTGTATTTCGTGTCGTGTGCCTATTGGTGATCGCCGAAGTTATAGTTGGACATCCCGTGAATCACAACACATCGAAATCGCACAGTTTGTTATTGAAGATCTACTGGATCATCAGGAAAGGATTGTATTATCACTATATCGAATGAATATGCCTAAGATATTTACTACGAACAAACATCATAATACTCATGTACATATAACCTAAGCCGCATTTACTGCTATGTGTTTTTTAACAAATACAAGTTTTCAAATAAAGAGGGCCCCCCGCCCTCCGCAGATTTATTATTTTTTTATTTAATGATATATTACTAAGCTGATAAACATTTTTTTCAGAATGAACCTACAGATGTTATATGCCGACCTTGTTGGCAAAGGGCCGAGCGGCAATATCTCCGACGTCAACGTGAAGTGCAGGAATAACCTGACAACGAAGAACCTGATGTTGCAGGCGAAGGAGTTGACGCTGTGCCTCATTCTACAGTTTTACCTGAATATGTCCGAACTAGTAATACGGCAAACTCTTGTGTATTTCAACACTGTGTAGACACAACAAGACACAGAATATCAGAAAACATTATTCTACGTGTTCTTTGCCGATACAGTGTATTAATTTCAGAAAAAGGTCGTGTTTGCAGCACACACCTCGAGCAAGATGAATGGCATTTACTTGCTATGCAAGACAATTTAATTCAAGATTTTAATTCTGCACAGATCGTTAGTGCGCTAAGGTTGTTAATAAACCACATCAAAACAGAAGTTTTAGATTTTGAGCATTATGAATTGATCAATAACAAAGAGTTCCACGATTGGACTGGTCTTAGGGCGCTTTTAGTGTCACGCGGATTTGCTCACGCACGCGGGATTGGACCGCATGCGTAGCATCCGCAAAGAACAATTTCATATAGGTATCTATTGTAAAGCGTGATAAACGCACGCGGGACGCGGGGCGCTGTGCGGGGCGTCACCCCGGTGCGGGGTATCCGCATGCGTAAGCGCTGCCTACAACTTCAGTGCCCATTTTAGAGTCGAGCGGGGCGCACGCGCCGTATTGTACTACCGAAATGAAAATCGATACAGAACGAGTAATCATTGAAGTTCATCTGCGGCCCGTTTTGTGGGATAAACGCAATGAATTATACAAAAACAGGGACGCGAGGGAGGCTGCATGGAGAGATATTTTGAAGGAATTGGCACCTAACTACGAAAATTTGAGCGAAGAGGAAAGAAAAGAGGCGGGTATGTGTTTGGTTCATTATTTTATTTATACAAGCATCATTACTTTATTAATATAAGCATAATTATTTAATTCACAAATAACATCAAAAACCTTCTAAAACCTTTTGAGTTTAGTTAATTAATTATATATCGGTGTTGCCAGGAGACTTTTCCTTCATTGATAAAGTAATCTGCAAATATATCTCTGATATTACTTGCCGACGTATTACTACTTTCAGTCTGCTGCCTGGGTAGTGGTCCCGTAAAACCATTTGTGACAAATGTATGGCTGACCTTGTAGCCATCCCGTTTCCTTATGAAATTGTGAAGTACACATGCCGTCTTGACTATTAATTGTGCTAGATCTAACTTGACATTCATGGATCTGTGAAATATTCTAAATTTATTTGACATAATTCCAAAAGTGCATTCTATGTACCTTCTAGCTCTGGACAGACGGTAATTAAATATTTTCTTTTTGTAAGGTAAATTATCACGAGCATAAGGCCGCATCACATGTGATGATAAACCAAATGCCTCGTCTCCCACTATCACGAACGGCAACTTTGCTCTTACACTAGATGGATAAGCTACTTCGGGGCAAATAATAGGCAACTCTTGCGGGTCAGGGATACCCAACGTGTTACTTTCCAGTTTCGTATACAATTGACTCCTTCTAAAGATGGTTGAATCGGCGTTGCTTCCACTGGTACCGACATTAATATATGTAAAATTATAATCAGCATCACACATTGCGAGGAGCACTACAGAATAATATTTCTTATAATTAAAATATAGTGATCCACTGTGCGGCGGCCGAATCACTCTTATATGTTTTCCATCAATTGCACCCAAGCAATTAGGAAAATTTGTATATGTGAGAAATCCCTCTGCGATTTCTTTCCATTTGATCCCATTAAGCTGTGGAATACATTCAGACTTTTAGTTCAATCCATATTATGTAACAAACTTGTCTTACTATTTCGCTAATTGTTGCAATTCCAATCACATAGGAATAGTGTAGATCAGTGAATGTATTACCAGTTGCCAAATATCTGAAAACAAAAACAATATATTAATAATATGATAACATAATATATTAATAATGCTGACATCAGACATAAGACAGCATGCACCGCTCGAATTTTACTTCAGAAGAAAAATAAATACCCTTAAGGTGAAAGGGCACGGAAGTAGCTAGCGCTAGAAGTTTTTAATTCGTTTTAACTACAGTACTATAGCTACGTTAGATTTCTATGATTTGCCGAAAATTTTATCATAGGGGGGTATTTATGCAGTTATGATTTCATATGAAAAGTTCGAAGTATAGTTATGTATCTCATATCTGCTAAAAGTGGCCACTTTTAGCAGATTTGAGACACATAACTATGCTGTAAATATTTTATAAGAAATCTTCTCTGTATAAATTAACCCCTATGGTAAAATTTCCGGCAAATGAAAGGAATCTAATAAATATATATAATATAATATAATGAAATATCGTTTATTTCAGGCAATATTTACATTACAAGATGTCCTCCTTCATGAAGGTTGACAGATGCAAATAAAGCAAATTTTTGTTAAAACAATTTAAAAACTTACAGCGCTAGTGACTTCCGGAAGTTTTCACCTTAATTTTGATGATGGCAAATTTTACTGTAACAAATAAACAAATTGCCCGATTCAATCCGGTGTTTTTCCAAAAATCCTTAAATGAAGTTCTAATTATTTTTGTAAAAAATGAATTATTTCGTCGATGTCTGCGCCGCGCCGCCCCGGCCGCGCCGTCTGCGTCTAGTATAAGATTCACTTTGCGCTATCGTTCGCGGCGAAATTGACCGGCCTGCGCCGGCCCGCCGTTTGCGTTGCGCCTAAGGGTACTTTTCCTTCAACTGCGGCCTTATTTTTCCACTCTGTATAGGTATATATATATTGCTTGATTTATCTAATGCTTCATGAGACAGTGTAAAGTTGACAACATGTGTGAATTAAGGAGGGCCTTTAATCGAATGCAGTTAAATTTCCAACTAATATCAGATTTGTACACACGGCCACAGATCAAGCTTCCCAAAACCAGTATAAACAGGACTCATGCGTTGTTTATTATCGTAGACGACTCGGCGCCCGGCGAGGCCCTAGCAAGTTCCGTTTATTGGTACTGGTTTTGGGTAACTTGATCTGAAACTGTGTGTACTTTTGCCACTTACTTATTATATTTTGTCATTTCAGACAAGAAAATACAACAACGCTGGCGAACAGCAAGGGACACTTACCAGAAAGACAAGATATCTGAAAAAAATCAGCCATCCGGCTCTGGGAGTAAGAAGAAGAAGAAGAAATATTCTTACTATGACATTTTGACTTTCTTAGACAGTACAACGGAAACTGCTGGAGAAGAGTCACTCTGTGAAGAAATGTCTGAACAAAGTAATTTAGAAACACCTAATGAGTCCACGCAACCAGATACTTCACGTCAAGAAAGTTCTCACCCAACATCAAAACAAAAACAAGTAAAATCTAAAAAGCAAGCACCATCTGAATTTGAGGCACAGTTATTAGAATGCTTAAAGTCTAATCAACTGGAGCTAGAAAGTGAGGATTTGGCTTTCTTTCAGTCTCTGCAGCCTTCATTAAAAAGATTCACTAGATATCAAAAACTAATGTTCAGAACAAAAGTGTTAAATATAGTTATGGAAATGGAAAGTCAAACACAACCTGCATACTACAGTCCCATACCTACAACAAGTTCTAGTGCTTTTACTGAGCTTGACAGTTTGTCACCGATAAATCAAGATTACCAAACCAATAGTATAATCCAGGATACTTCGAGTCTTAACGACAATGCTATTAGTTCTGCTGCAGTGAATGACAATGAAACTCTTATTTCGACTGAAAGCGGCCTGTTTAATATCACGTCTTATGACGTAATTTATACCCCAGCAACAACATCATCTACAGGCGAAAGTAATGTCAACGCTCAGGATACAAATTTACAAAGAAATGAATGATGTAAAATTTGATTTTTTAATTTATGAATAAAACTCTTTTTATTAAAATGAGTACGATTAACTTTTTTTCTCCAGTTTCTCTCTAATTGTTTGTTTAGTCATATGAGTGCGGTTGTACACACGGCACAGATCAAGTTACTCAAATCCAGTATAAGCGGGACTCCGACGGGTTACCTAAGTATGATAATACGCAAGGCGCGAGTTCCATTTATGCTGGTTTTGGGTAACTTGATCTGTGGCCATGTGTACTTTATCAGATAAAAAAAAGGATTGTGTATGTAGGTTGAACGTACCAATCCCAAACCAATTAAGGACTTTTTTTGACTTTAAATTACTGTCATGTGCAAACCTATAACTTTTATCTATATTATAATAAGTAGCGTGTGATGAAAGGTAGGAATGATTCCACTTTAATGGCGACATTTTATGAGTGAAATAATCTTATTTAATGAAATTTCAACATGAAATTGAATGAAATTATGAACAATGAAATTTCAGAGTACATGACAAAATTTTTTTTTGCACATGTAAATTTACACATGACAGTAATTTGAAGTCAAAAAACGTTTATCCTACCTGTTCAAATCCCTTTCCACTAAATCATAGCAGGAAATTAAATATTTAAAATTTAAAACTTACCTTAATGTAATAGCGAGCCTCTCAATCGGTTGTATTGTAATCCTTCGTAAACTGCTTTTTTGTAGCTTATTCTCAATTTTACACAACAGTTCATCAAAAGAACGAATGGACATTCGAAAGTAATTTTTAAATTTACGTTCATTATTTTGTAGTTTTCCAAAGCGTGTAACAAACGCCCCAGCAAGAAGCCTATTTTCAAGAAAGGGATCAACATGTACTCTTGTCTTCTTGTTTCGTCGTTTGTAAAGTATGTAAGCGACACATATTCTTCTGACATTGATCATTTTTGAACACGTCTATACCGTTACGCAGCCCGTAGAAAACTGAAACTCATGCTGCGTATGATCCGCAGCGTGAAATTTTACGCATGCGGTCCAATCCCGCGTGCGTGAGCAAATCCGCGTGACACTAAAAGCGCCCTTACTGCTGAACAATTCTCTGATTTATTGGCCAACACTCCGAGCTTAAATCAGAGAAGAAACAAAAAAACAATTTTAGCAGCTTTACTGGCAAAGATCCGAACTGGCGACTCAAATGCTAGGCTCGCAACGATATTTAAAACGAGCGAATCCTCATTCGCGCGAATGCTTGCGACCGGCCGAGAAGCACTTTTGCGAGACTTTGTTCCAATGCATTTGGGGTTTGACCATATGACTCGGGAAGATGTCACACGAAGGAATCTTCTTATCCCAGAAAGTCTTTTTGGAAATATTGAAAGTCCTCCCGAAGAAAGAAAAGCTATTACAATTGTAGACGGCACATACATCTACATACAAAAAAGCTCTAACTACTTTTTTCAACGAAAATTTTATAGTAGTCACAAGTTCCGGAACTTAGTAAAACCATTTTTATTTGTCTGCTGCGACGGTCACATAATAGAAGTTTCAGGTCCACACGCTGCTACTTCTTCAGATGCGCAGATAATGCAGAATATTGCTGAAAATGAAAGTGATCATGGCGATGGATTATTCCAATGGTTCTATCAAAGCGGGGACGTATTTATTTTGGACCGTGGATTCAGAGATGCAGTTCCCATTCTTGACGGAAATGGTTACACTGTAAAAATGCCGGAGACAAAGCATCCAGGAGCATCGCAACTAACCACGGAACAAGCAAACAAGTCACGCCTTGTTACTCTTTGCCGCTGGGTTGTGGAATTAGTGAATGGCCGATTTAAACGAGATTTCCGCCTGCTGAGAAACGTGCATATTAATGTAACATTGCACTATATGTTTGAATATTTTAGAATCGCAGCAGCATTAATAAATGCTTATCACGTGTTAATAGTGGATAATGTCCATGCATCTGATTTTTTACAAATAATCCGGGAAAGGATGAACATGCCCAATACACTGGCAGATCTTGTCGCCAGACGTAACTTGAATAGAATGAGAGCACAGTTCCAGCCCATGTCTCCGGATATGGCAGACTTTAATGACTTTCCTACGCTGACCGAAGAAGAATTAATATTATTTAGCCTCGGTATATATCAGCTGAAACAAGCGAGAAGTTACTATGGAGAGCATGTTCAACCAGATGGAGTTTTTAGCATTGAGCTAAGTGGTGGAATTCCTCTAGAGCTTGTAAGGGAATTGGAGGGAGAGGACTTGCAAAATGAAATCTAAATGGTGCAAAAAGAAGTACCTACACTAAGAAAACTGTTGGCGGTGGTAAAGGAAGATCTAAACTTCGATGGCAGCCATGAGCTTCTTAGAATTTTTTTGATTTCTATTGGTTTTAGATATAAAAAATGCATATCAAACAGACTGACCCTCACCGAGAAACCAGCAATTATTGCTTCAAAACGCGAGTTTTATTTAAATCAAATTATAGAAAATAGAAGACTGCCTGAGCTGCAAAAAAAACATTATTTATTTGGACGAGAGCTACATACACGAGTCTTATAAAGTAACAAAATGTTGGCAAACTTTTGATATTCCTGGGGTCCAACAAGATGTTTCTAAAGGAATGAGGTGGATAATTGTGCATGCTGGAAGTGAAAAAGGATTTGTACCTAATGCACTTTTAATATTTACTGATAAAAACAAGCAGGAAGATTACCATTCTGAGATGAATGCTCAAAACTTCACCAAATGGGTAACTGAAAAGTTAGTGCCCAATCTAACTGAGCCATCAGTAATTGTGATGGATAATGCACCGTATCACTCCATTATAACAAACAAGATTTGTGTTTTTTAATATCAATATTTTTTATATACTTTTTTGTGTTGCAAGTTGAAACAGACTGATTTATAGATTTTTTTTCCTCAGGCTCATCTTCGTCAAGAGTTGATGAAATTAAATGTGGCTACTGGAAAATAATATACCATGTTAACGATGGTGGCGCCATCTATGTACACGAACGTTGATTCTGACCGGAAAGCGGTTCTTTTCCTCTAATTCGCTTGTAGTAAGTTCCTAGTATTCAAAGTAATGTGAACACTTAGTTCATGATGATAAAAGCTATTTTTACTTGCGACGTACAAAAATAAAATTATAACACTGTTGTTTTAGATTGCAAAGTATTGTAAGCACTCTTTAGAATATAAGAGCTATTTTTATAGCGCATTTCAAAAGAAGTTCCCAAGCGAAAGAAAAACTTTTGAAGTATCAGATAAAAATGCTCAAGATGTTCTTCAAGGCAATGTGAAAACTGTGATGGTGTCAGTTCCCACCAGATGGAACTCGACATATCTCATGCTGCAGCGCTTCTCAGATCTACAGGAGGCACTAAGGGCCACTATCCCGAACCTGAATGCAAATCTGCCGGTAATTCCGATGGAAGAGTGGAGATGCATCGAGGAACTGATTATTGTCCTTAAGCCGTTTTATGAAGCTACGGTCACGACGAGCGCTAAAAAATACTTAACAGCAAGCAAAGCTCTTGTAATGACACAGGGTTTGACTTCTATATATGAGCGACTTTAAAAAAAGAGTTATTTGCGCATGTTAAATAACTGGTACAAACTCTAAAAGCAGGACTTAGATCACGGTTTAAAGATATTGAACATAATGAAGCCATTGGTTTGTGCACCTATTTAGACCCAAGATTCAAACAACACGCATTTAAAAGTTAAGATGCATTGACAATTTTAAAATGTGTCTTAATTGAAAAAGCCGCCGAGTTAAATCGAGACGACGACGATGTGGCTAACAACTGCAAGATGGCTCAAGATAACGAGGACGAAATGTCTATTTGGTCCGATTTTGACCATCAAGCAAAATCACACAAATACACCGAGATTGGCGCATACCAAGGCTGTCGACGAGATACTTAAAAGAAAATTTAATACCTCGAACAGACTGCCCACTAAATTGGTGGCGTGAACGCAAAGCCCTCTATCCATCACTCTACTCTCTTTTTACTAAGATATGCAACATAGTAGTGACGTCTGTGCCATGCGAAAGGGCTTTTTCAAAAAGTGGATACATAATTTCAGAAAGAAGAACAAGGCTGACATCCTCAAAAGTCAATCAAATTATGTTCTTAAATGCCAATGAACAGCTATAATGAAAAACTAAAATAAACAAATTTTAAATTTTTATTAGTATTTTGTGTTTTATCCTGATTGTACCTAATTGATGACAATTTGAATATAGACCCGATATACCACACCCGGGAATCGAACCGTCTAAAATCTTTAAAAAATACAAACTGTACTTTTATTGCATAGATCGTTAGGATCAATAATAAAGATCAAATCTCTCTAAGAAACTTGATTAATTAAATGAAAAGAAAACCATGAAATCTGGATATATTTATTTATGTATCTAAGAATAGAGTCTGCATTACAAACACGTGCAAATTGCAATCGTCTTATCTAAATAGTAATTCGTTATTTTAATGGACAAATGACGTCAATAATAATTATTAAATATTAATTACTAACACAAGTAAACAGATGGATCTTTGAGTTAAAGAGCTTTAACTTGACGCATTGAATTTATAAGTCCAGATTTCATGGTTTTCCTTTCATTTAATTTATCAAGTTTCTTAGAGAGATTTGATTCTTATATTGATCCTAACGATCTATGCAATAAAAGTACAGATTGTAATTTTTACAGATTTTAGTCGGTTGGATTCCCGGGTGTGGCAAGCGAATTTTTGAAAATCTTTGAATGTAGTTTTCTTTCTATTCAAAAATAAAGGAATGTTTTCTTGGAGTAAAATTTTCTATCTACAGTATTAAGAGTACTTTTCCTTCAGGTGGCATTACAAAATTCCACCCTGTATACACGGTGAAAATTTAGTGGTTTTGGAGCCGTGGTGAAGTGAAATTATTGTTTGGGAAAATTCGCGAACCAGTAGTAGTAGGTCGCTTTGTCTCGGAGTGGCGCGGGCGCTTGCACTCGGAGCGGCGCGGGCACTTGCACCGAGAGCGGCGCGGGCCCTGGCAGTCAGAGCGGCGCGGGCCCTGGCACTCAGAGCGGTTCGGGCACCTGCACTCAGAGCGCATGCGTATTCGCCGCCTACTACTGTTTCTCACAGATTCGAGTTTGTGTCGAAATATTTTTTTTATCAAATAATTAAAGTGCTTAGTTTTCCAAAACAATCAATTTTAGTTGATAGTATTGCTTAAGGATAGTTCATATAGCCCTGGCTCTAAAACCACTAAATTTTCACCGTGTAAACATATAGAGTTTTTGCCTGAGTTCGGAAAAGTAAATTTTTTAGGGGAGGGATGGAAACTCTTCGATGTAAAAAGCTTAGAATAGACTTTAAAAAAAATACAAGGCATGAGAGATTTAAAAAGGATATACTTATTTTATTAAAAAAATATATTCGAGAGAGAGTGTAAAAGCATTGGATACAATCACTACAGATTTCAAGACAATGAAAAATATACTAATCTATTGAAAAGCAATAAAACTTTTCATCGCATGACCTTAAATGAGATTGGTATAGGTCATCCAAAAACAGCTGCGAAGAAACGGGATGTTATAAACCTATTATTAAAGCAGTTCGGAGATGAATGGCTTTTGCCATTCTGAATTGAGTTGGTATATGAATGTGCTGTTTAATACAGACCAAAATACTGATACAACTCATGAAGAAGACGGTTGTGACTGCTTAAATCCCGATATTGGGCTACATGTTTAAAAATGTATTAGGGGTTAAAGTATGAAATTGCCGATTTGTACTGAAAAATAAAAATTCGTTTTTTTTTTTAATTTAACATATTTATTTAATCAAAATAATTACCATTATTATCTATACATTGCTGCCATCTAATAGAATCTCATTTATGCCTTTGCGATAGAACTCTGGTGATCTAGATTGGACAAACTGTGTGAAAGAATTTTGCACTGCCTCCTGAGAAGAAAACTTTTTATCACGCAAAAAATTGTCCAAATCACGAAAAAAATGGTAGTCCGTTGGAGCAAGGTCTGGCGAATACGGAGGGTGACGAATGGTTTCTAATTGCAGTTCCTGTACAGTTAAAACGGTTTCTCGTGCTGTATGAGGTCTCGCGTTATCATGGAGCAATAATGGTGAAGATCGATTCATAAGTCGGGCTGTTTCACTGCTAGTTTCGCTATCATTGTTCGGAGTTCGGCGCAGTAGACATTGCCGTTATTGCTTGACCAGATCGGAGAAAGCAATAGTGAATAACACCACGCTGAGACCACCAAACAGTTACCATTACCTTTTTATTGGTAAGCTTTGCTTTAGGACACTGTTGCGGCGTTTGACCTGGGGTCAGCCATTGCATTTTCCGCTTACGATTATCGTAAAGAATCCATTTTTCATCACATGTCACAATTCGATCCAATATTCCTTCATTTCTGTATCGATTCAACAAGGCAACGCAAGTTTCAACACGCGTTTCTTTCTGCAGATCAGTCAAATCACGAGGCACCCATTTTTCATATTTTTTTATTTTATTGATTTGACGCAAATGAGTCAATATTGTTGGTAAGGTAACGTTAAACCATGCCGCTAATTCCTGGGTAGTTTGGCTCGGATCGGCTTCTACCATCTCTTTCAAATCATTGTTATTCACCTGTGTGGGCGGTCTTCCACGTGGTTCGTTCTTCAAATCGAAGTTTCCATCACGAAAGCGTTTAAACCAAAATCGCACAGTGCGTTCATTAGCAGTCCCCTCTCCAAACGCAACATTAATATTGCGAGCTGTTTCTGCCGCGTTATTTCCGCGTCGGAACTCGTATTCAAAAATCACACGAATTTTCGAAGTATCCACTTTATTGTCTAAGCTGAATAGAAAAAACAACTGAAAGTTGATAATCGAATGTTGCACATTTTTTAAAAGAAGAACTACATAGGTACCGTATGAAAAAAGTTTCACTCAAAAATCTCAAACCATGAAGGTTCTATGTCAATTCGAAGTACCTATTACAATTAAACGGCGATTTCATACTTTAACCCATAGACATACTTTTCGCTACGCTCAAAGACTGACAAAGCGTTGGAGCGAGAGGTAGTCAGATAAGACCCACTGCCGCGAGCGAAAGCGAGATAGCGAAACAAGATGCCAATAAGTCATTGTTTACGTGAGTAACGGGCCGTAAGAGTTCGGCCTGTTCCAAGTCGAGGTGATTTTTTGCATTTACTAAATAATTTTACGATTAAAACGTAAAATCTATGTCTTGCCACCATGGTGTCTTGTTCAGTGAGCGAATGTGACGTTACAAGACGTTATAATCTGCGTACATACACGTTTCACAGGTAATTACTGATTATTTATACTAATTGTTTATAATCATTATTTCATCATTTGTTGTTTGAAAATTAGGCAAAATAGCTATTGGAAGCTTAGATAATAGGTTTCCCTTAAGACTTATCATCAAATTACATTGCTAAATGAAGAATTTTTGGATATTTTGTGTAAAATTTAAACACGTTTGTTTACGATAGGGATTGACAAAGTAATGACGTCACAAGTATCGATAGTCGATAATCGTGTCTACCGGTAGGTTTGATGTGATAGGTTTCATGTGATGTATGTAAAATACAATATAAAACACTAGGTACTTTCCAATAAAAGAAAAGAACGAAATAAATATTTTCACTAATTTTTATTTTATTTAGCGTGACTTAGATTTCATATACAGGGTTAAGGGTAACCCGTACATTACTGTATTTAAGTGCTTATCGGGAGGTCATTAGCTATGAATTGAGCGCCATTTATACTATTCATTTTTATTAACTTGTCACTTAGACATTATATCAGAGTGTTATTGTAATTAAATTAAATTTACTTGCACCCTTTAAAAAATAAAGGTGGAAAACCAACCGGTAATTTATATGAAAATCCCAAAAATTGCTCTATTTCTCAAAAAAAGATTTTTTTAAAACGTCTTTTAATAGTTTTCTATCGAAATATCAATAAAAAATGTTATAAGGGGTTAAAATAACTATAATTATCTCAGAATTTATTAATAAATTATTTATATAAAATATTAAAGTCATTTCATTAATAAATAATAATCTGTTACCTAGCTTTAGCTTTGTTACTATTTGTGTATTTGAAATGTATTTGATTTTTTAAGATTATAAGATGCTTTTTACTTCACTTCGTTAAACTAACTCATTAGTGTCCTATGATTTCACCAGTAAGACTATCGATAATACAAATGCTAAAGTCAGGACAACTCTATTTCACGCACACATTTACGTTTCATTTTTTGTAACACCGTTAATCTGTCACTGTTAGTCTTGTGTATGTCTATGCTTTAACCCCTATTACTTTCAAATGTTTGTGATTTTAAAATGGTAATTTAATTTAGTCTTGCGTAGTCCAGTAGGAAGACTCAATGAGAACCCATTGGAAATTTGGAATGATCTGAAAATTCAGCTTCCTAAAGTTTATAAAATTGCTTATAAATATTTGACCATGGTGGGAACGTCAGTACCGTCTGAGCGTTTATTTTCTAAAGCAGCACAAATCGTCAATCAGCAACGAAACAGACTGAAAGGGAAACGTTTAAATAGGCTTTTGTTTTTGCAAAGTCTTCCAAAAGAGCATTGGATATAAGTCTTATTGTCACACATTGCCATATTTTTTTTTAATAAATGACTACTGCATGAAAAGTCTTTCTTTTTTATTTTAGTAACATAGTTTAGTAACATGTTGTAGGAGTAATCTATAATAAAAAATGTGTTCAGGAGACCGACTACAGCTTGTGATGCAATGTTAGAAAAAGTACTCGATTTTGAGAAAACATCGATGTTTCTAACCGATGCATCGAAAAACATCGATGCACAGCCGCGATGTATTGCATCGAAAAAAACATCGATGTATTTTTTAAGTGGACACCCCTACTACTAGTTATAGAAAGGAGATTGGCGAATTCTATAGAGTTCAGGGCTATGACAGCTTAGTTCCAAAATGTATCGTTTTGGCGCTGCAATCGTTCTCTTAGCCACAGATGTAGGTACCACCCGGTACCACTCGCCATTGTAATACCTAGTCTGTGGTATTATCTTTGCTCGTCATCTTGATCTTCGGTCGCTATTTCCAAATTCTCCTACGTTTGCGTGCAAAGATTACAATATTATTTTATATGTGCTTGCATCTTGATTTTTAGGATTGTGGTCGCAAAACGCGAATGTATCGTCATGGGACCAATTAAGTGTTGTGTCTGTGGTTGCACCTCAACTAATGAGACGCATAACCTTTATTGTTTTCCCAGGAACGATTCCTTAAGAAAGTGGATGTCTTTCCTAGTGTCTACCAACTCTCTCCTCATCGGACTCGAACTGCTGCAATGCTAAAATACACCAATGTACTCAGTAATTAAATAAAGTATGACTGAATTAGCATACAATTATTAAGAGTACCGGATGCCTATAATAATAATCTATATATATAAAAGAAAGATGTGCTAGTTACACTATTTATAACTCAGGAACGGCTGAACCGATTTGGCTGAAATTGGTGGGGAGGTAGCTTAGAATCAGGAGACGGATATAAGATACTTTTTATCCCATGTACTGATAAAGATGGGTTTGTTTGAACACTTATAAGTCTAAAACGGCTAGACCTATTTTCATGGTTTTTGGTTTGTTGTATTTGTCTATGTCCCGAATAGCCAATGACTTCTATGTATACTACTAGACAAGCTCTGTCGCCTTAAATAATTGCTCACTAAGTCTTGGTCAATTCACCGTAACTCGTTTAGTCCACTGCGAGCAAGCGAGAAGATCAGTGCACTATTTTGTAAGCCGTGAACGTTGTTTTCGACAAACTAACACCGATTTTGTTAAAAGCGACCTATAAAACACTGAAATTATTTATGTGCGTAGTTTTTCTACGTGATTTAAAGTTTATTTCAATCAAGTAAGTAATTTATTTGGTATTTGTCTAAAAACAATAATTATCGTAAATATAAATACACAACTGCCATCATAATTGTCCATCACGTTTACTCTTTACTAAAAATACGCGAGAGCGAGCGGTACTACCAAGACGTTGACAAAGATTATGAGAATTATTTAAACAGATATGCCCTAAGTGGAATAGGGTAGACCTGTAGAAAAATAAATTCAATTGGTTATAAATAGGTACTTAATTATAATTTTTGTGTTTTAGATATTGGACAAATATTGAATATTTACGAAAATGCCGAATCGCATACTACGATATTGCAAAAATTACTCTCAAAAAGTTAAAAAGTCTTCTGGTGGCGTAACCTTTCATAAGTAAGTTATTAATTTATAATTTATAAGCTTTAGCAATTTTATAAGCTTATAGCATACTTAACGTTAATTGAGTAATTTTTACGCACCGTTATCATTATATAGTTGTATATTTCTTACCTAATAGTCAAGACATGTTAAGATATTTGTATTAATAATTATAATAAACGATCGGTACAAGATTATCTGCGTTTAATTTATTACTTCCTATACATAGGTATTAGGTATTAGGTAGGTACTTACTTTAATAGGTGATACATTCACCACAATATTTACAATGATTAGTACATTAGATTTATCGGCGCAATAATGAGACACGTAATTCATAGATCGAATGACGAGTAGAATCCTCAATGACGCATCGTACGTCGTCGACGTTTCCGAACCCCACCGCCACGATAGTATTTAAAAGCGAAGCGGTCCAGCGGAGCGGCATTCTATTATCGACAGTCGAAGTGATAACACGTTGAATTTGTCTACCTTTTTAATTTATTCGGTTTAGTTTGACAGTTAATTGTAACTTTGGTTTAAATGTTGAGTTTCTTAACTTCTTTCAAATTTGTTCGTTTAAAGTTTGACGGTTAAATGTAATTTCGGTTAAAATATTGTAAATCGAATCTTATTGTAAATCAAATCTTTGAAAAGAGCAACCGCTGAGTTTCTTGCTGGTTCTTCTCGGCAGGAAAGGCGTTCCGAACCAGTGGTAGATTCATTTGATGATTCAAAAGTATTTGTAAAGGTTTATTTGGATAAAAGTAATATTAAAGATGGTTAAAAGTTTGATAATAAACTGTGATGAATAATAACAATGGCGCGAGTTTTATTGGAGCTAGTTCTCCTACTCTTACATCAGAAGTGGGATGAATCAACGCCAATTACCATCATCGCCTCGCTAATAGCAACGGCATTTCTGGATAATACTTTAGAGACATAGATTGAGAAATAATGAATAGATTTTAGCCGTTTATTGTCAAACTTCAACCCTGATGTGAAAGAAATGAATATGATTTAAAATACAACGAAGTGCGACTGAAAGCAGCTAGCGCTCATTTAGGAGCAGTAAAATCGTGGGAATTTTTGCTTAAAACCACGACACGGAGTACAGTACCAGTTTTAGAACAATCAATCCAAGGAGTATAACCTGAGTGAATTGGCATACGTATGATGTTGGATAAGTGAAATAATGGCTGAAGGTATCCAAAGTCTGGAACGTGATACAAACCTAAGATTTCAAAGATAGTTGCCGACAGAAGATGACGTGCCTGGCGTGGTGTGAGCTGTTTTATTTGTCATCATTTCATTTATTATTATCATAATCTTTATTTATTTTTCCAGTGGTAGGCCGCTATTAGAAGCAGATGTGTTTTGTAAAGCTTCACAGGTGTATTTCTTTGAAAACATTTACTTTACTATTTCGTGGTCCCAAGATGATAGTAGACGGGTTTAAGCAATTTATCGGACTCCTGTTGTGTTTCTGGATAGTTCCGTTTATTTTTGTCTTCAAAATCGTTTTTGATTATTCGTAGATTTCGCTGTTAATGGCGAACCGTTGAATATTCTTAAATTTCACAGCAGTCACTTTGAGAGGTCATAATAGCATAGTAGTTTTGTTTTTTTAAGTGATCCTTAATACCGTACTAGATCAAGGGCTTGTTTTATGGTGGGAGACACTGATCGGCAGTGTTCCTTCTTTTCAACGTTTTCTGTTTTATGGTGGAATACTATTACCAAGGACCAAGCTACTGACTGGATGTTGTGTCATATAGAATCGGTTGTTTTCTTCGTAATACAGGTTTATCGAATAACTTTGACAAACTCTGTGGTGAGCTGACGGGTCTGTGCGAGGTGACTCAACGGCTTTGGTGATTTGCTGATCATTTTCCATTTCCGTTAAAAGTATTGGCTCCGTTAGGAAGTGTTGTTGGGAAAACTAAATTGTCTTTCTTGGCCGTTGGTTATGAATATCTTTTGTAGGATTTAATCTCAGAGATTTTTAATTTTTTTTTAAGTTGATATTTTAATAGTTGTTCCGCGTGTTTCTCAGACCACTGCCGCATTTGGCGGATTAAACATTTGTGGGTACATGGATTGCTCGATTAGGTATTTGGAGCCCGAATCCAAGCTATCTTAAAGACTTACTGGAACATCTTCGTATTGGCCATTTCTTTCGAGTTTCTCGTTCGGTTCAGACTTATTCTAATTACAAGTTTCGCACTTAAACGTTTCCGTGTGTTGTGCGTGCCAATGCCAAATATCAACGATACGTAGAACCGGTATCCCAGTTTCCTTTTTGTCTTAAATGATAGTAGTGAATAAATTTTTAAGGTTTCATTTTTCAACCAAGATACGAGTCTTGTAGTCATAAATTTGTTGAATGTTCATAAGTTTGGTTCATTAAGAAGGCCATTATTATAAAGAATTTTCTACTAAGTAATTTACTCGGACGATTGACAGACAATTTAAATCAGTTTTAATAACACCATCCCATATTAAGATCAAGCTCAAGCTTTACGAGAAAGCTAAAAATGTCTAATCAAACCTTCAGTGGAATACATCAAATCACACCATAAAGCGATCCTAAAAGAGATGAAAGTACTGACTTAATCACGGCATATCTGAGGTACTTATTGTCTACCGACGAGAAAAGGTTGTCATGGGCAGAATGGCCGAACATGTTCTCAAATTATGTAATTCACTTAAGAAATCAATGAGACCACATCGGTGATGACTGACTGACAGACCTCACTTGTTCCTGTAGTGCAATCTAAATTTTAATTTCAAGGTGTTGACGCGATTTTATAATTTAAGTGCTTCCATGTGTTCCTATTATCTACCAAATAGTACAGACCTCATAAAGAGATGTGTTTGCGAATCCACTTTTTTCTTCTTATTGTTACAAATTTTTGGTACCAACCAAATACGAACAGATAATAACATTACAATTGTCGTGATTCGATTAAATTTACTGTTTAATAATTCCATAATTATTCAAAGTTTTGAGTAAATCGTGTTTATCCATAGTCAATATTATTTTCAAGTGGCAACTTTAACAATATTGGCAATATCATTTTTTATGTTGGCAGTCTTGTGATATGTTTGAATCGACCAATAGCAAGTGGCGCGGGTATTTTTATGATAAAATGGCGTGAAGTGGTAGGGAGATTTTTGGGGTAGACACGCTAACCAGCGGCAGAGCGGCATTCATTACGTGTGGTGTTTCGACAGAGTGAAGTAGTGAAAGGACTTCTTGAGTCAGTACTGTGAAAGTGATTTTAAGTTGCAGTTGTAATTGGTGAGTTCGTTCCAATTTGTACAGATAATGTGAATTTATTTACGTGTGGATATTGTTGGTTAGAAATGTTGATTAGACGGTTGAGATAGTAGTTACGATGGAGCCAATCTAGTGTAAGGTACCGTCGCCCAGTTACTTGTTGTTATTATAATCAGAGTTCTACAGGTCGGTGATACATATCAGATCTAGTTATAGAATCCCGTGGTGTTTTATGAATTCGTAACGCTGGGTGTTGTATATATCAAAACCGATTCATTATTCTGCGGCTCTGGTCAGAGACACTTCTCAGTAGACACGGTCTGTCGTACTTACTGTAGGTTTTACAGTTGTGGTTACCTTATGTGGTTTCCGTTGGTTGAGGTCATAGTACTAGTTGTGGTAGCTAGGCTAGATGGTCGGTTTGGGACCGGTATAGGGGTGGAAGAGCCGGTCTAGGTAGAGTTGGGGTTTTGTATTTATCAAACAATGATACAAAAAAAAAAAAAAAAAACAATGGGATAGTAATGATAAAAAAAAAAGAAAAGAGGAAAAGGGTAATACCGCAAAAAAAAAAAAAAAAACAAACAAAAAGATAAACAATGCAAAAAAAAAAAAAAAAGAAAAAAAAAACTGATAATAATATTGTATAAAATGTTAACGTAAAAGCTGAAGTAAGAATATCCTCTGAATATGAATATTACTGAACAATAGACGTGAACTTCATCGAAGTAAACCAATGGGACCAGAAGAAAAGTTTGCCACGATTAACGAACGTTTGGAAAGCGTACCAAAATTTGAAGTACAAAGTAATGTGGCCGTATCGGCTATGAGTAAACGTAATAGTACGGCAAAGTGAGGATTTGACGCGCAGACTGACGTGCTTTTATAAGTTAAGTACTTTTCCATTATTTAAGTGTAAACGGCAAGGCCAATATGAGCGCTGAGGCTCTGAGGCTGAACCAATATTAGCGCTGAGGCTTGAGGTTCCGCCGTCATCACTTTTTACTATCTCTCCGAAGGTGTAAACGTCAAGGCCAAAATGAGCGCTGAGGCTCTGAGGCTGAACCAAAATTAACGCTGAGGTTATGAGGTTCTGGCGTCATCACTTGGGGTTTCAATTATCCTTAAAGTCCATTTGATGTGTGAACCAAAATTAGCGCTGAGGCTATGAGGTTGTAACGTCATTTGTGCTTTAAGATAATTGAAATGTGAAAAAAAAAAAAAAAAAAAAAAGCAAAAAATGGTTACTGAACCGAAATTAGCGCTGAGGCTATGAGGTTCTGATGATCACTTACCTATGTGTTTTCAATTGTCTTGTAATTCATGTGTCAACGTCAAGGCTAAAATGAGCGCCGAGGCTCTGAGGCTGAACCAAAATTAGCGCTGAGGCTATGAGGTTCTGACGTTATCACTTATGTGTTCCAAGATAATTGAAATGTGTTAACGTGAAGGCTATGAGTTAACGTGAAAGCTAATATGGGTGTCGAGGCCCTGAGGCTATGAGATTCTTAACGTGATAAGAGTGTTGAGGAACCATTTTTGATTTCGAAATTATAAGGGTTTATGTGTGTGTGATGTTGGTTCACTAATTTATGCACTTTATTGCAGAGAAAAAGGACGAGAGTAGGCGCAGGGACGCGCCTATGATCAGTATGGCCGTATCGGCGCAATAATGAGACACGTAATTCATAGATCGAATGACGAGTAGAATCCTCAATGACGCATCGTACGTCGTCGACGTTTCCGAACCCCACCGCCACGATAGTATTTAAAAGCGAAGCGGTCCAGCGGAGCGGCATTCTATTATCGACAGTCGAAGTGATAACACGTTGAATTTGTCTACCTTTTTAATTTATTCGGTTTAGTTTGACAGTTAATTGTAACTTTGGTTTAAATGTTGAGTTTCTTAACTTCTTTCAAATTTGTTCGTTTAAAGTTTGACGGTTAAATGTAATTTCGGTTAAAATATTGTAAATCGAATCTTATTGTAAATCAAATCTTTGAAAAGAGCAACCGCTGAGTTTCTTGCTGGTTCTTCTCGGCAGGAAAGGCGTTCCGAACCAGTGGTAGATTCATTTGATAATTCAAAAGTATTTGTAAAGGTTTATTTGGATAAAAGTAATATTAAAGATGGTTAAAAGTTTGATAATAAACTGTGATGAATAATAACAATGGCGCGAGTTTTATTGGAGCTAGTTCTCCTACTCTTACAGATTTTGTACAATGTTTATAATAGGTAACTATAACAATTTTCACTTGTTACATTGGTAAACTCTAAGAGACAGAAAAGAAAAAGGTACAAATCACTTGGAGTCGCATCTCATTTGGAAGGTGGAAGGCATATTCACCGTGCCTGCTCCCGTCTCTTTGTCCGCCCACGGGACCCAAAATTGCGACACAATTGTTATTCCAAACTGCTTGTCTAGTAGTATACATAGAAGTCATTGCGAATAGCAGAATAACTTTTAAAATATCGGAAAAATTCACGAAAACAAAAATTATGAAAAAATTTCATTTTCTCATACATTTTGTATTGAACGGGCTTTTTGATGGCAAGGAAAGTGACCTTTTGCCCTGGTAAAACGGTAACCTAAGTCACGCGGATGAAGTCGCGGGCATCATCTAGTTATTAATATAATTATCTCTATTTCTATGTAAAGAGCATAATTTACAAGAATAATATTACTGGTTGAATAGATGATTGTTAATCATAAAAAAATTCAATCTACATACTTTACTCATCTCTATCTGTATTTAATATTTTTCAGATAATTTACACGCTGGAAAGACAAGCAGTATGGAGACAACAGCAGAAGTTGTAGAATTTTTGACAAACTTTTTGATAGTGTCAATTGCTATCCAGGCGGTGCAGCGAAAGGAAAACTGCGTAAAATAGTAAAAATTAATTCGTTGTATAAAATGTTTTAGACAGAAGCCATTAAGAAATTGAAACAATTATCATTCGAAGATACTACTTGTAAACTAGCAATACAAACAGGAAAACTTCGACTTGTGCGTTTTCCATCCCTAGAAGGTTGTATCACAACCTTAGAGAGCTTTATACGATTGTCTAAATTATTATTTGAAAATTATAACATTCAGTATTTTTATCCCAGATTCATTAATCAAGACCCATTAGAAGTTTTTTTTGGTAGTTTAAAAATGCTGGGTCAAAATTCGCCAACCTCCTCTGACGTAGCGTGTGTGGAGTTTATGTCAAATTAGTATCTCTAATAGGGCAAATCGTAAAAAGATACCTCATTAATTTCGGCCATTAGAGAAGCTTTATAGAAGTGAATCACTTCCACGCGGTATGTAGTATGACTTCTTATGTAACATCTCGTAGGTGTTTAGATTAATAATAATAATGTGATAATAAACAAAGATAGATAAAACTGAATTTTTATCATGTAACTTTTATGTAACATCTCGATGGTGTGTTTAGATTAAGATGATTAATAAATTTATTGTGATTTGTGTGAAAAATTTATCCTTGTTGACGTTAACGTATTATCGTTTTAGACTCGAGAAACCATTGCCAAGGTATACGAATTTCTGAAAAAAGATATATTGGAACTAGTAAGTGATCCAGTTTGCAGTGCAAGTCCAATTTTAATATCGAAATTAAGTGAATATTTAAATAGCGTACGGAAAAGAACAGCAATGGCAGTGGGGGTATCAGAGCGAACAATTAGGTATTAATATAGTGGCTGAAGGAAAAGAATCTGACTCAAAATTTAAATCTCCGCATAAAGACCGTAAAAAACGTTTAAAGAAGTTAGAATTAGACAACTTTAACGTTGATTTTATACGTTCCACTATTCAAACCATTTACCAACTATTTACCATTTAGAACATCGCGAGTTACCTACCTTGCTAAAGTTGAAAAGAATATTTCAAGATAAACTTAACTATGATGGAAGTATTTCGACTCTGCATACAGCTTTGTTAAAGTTGGGATACAAATGGCGAAAAACTGTGGATAACAGACGTGTTATTATAGAGCGGCATGACATCCAAAAACTACGATTTTCCTATCTAAAAAATTTACTCAGATACAGTCAAGAAAATCGGTGTATCGTATATACAGATGAGAGCTACATCTTAACTAATCATGTGCAAAACAAAGGATGGGGTAATAAAGATGGACCCACCTTTAAAGAGAAACCTGTCGAAAGGACAAAGAATTATCATTGTGCATGCTGGTTCAGAACAAGGTTTCGTACCTAACGCACTATTGACATACAAAGCAAATAGTGTTTCTGGTGATTACCACTCTAACATGAACGCAGAAAACTATGAAAAGTGGCTAAAAGAACGTCTAGTACCGAATCTTCCACCTAACTCTGTGGTTGTGCTTGATAATGCCTCATACCATAAAGTTCAAAATGACAGAGCCCCTAATTCTAATTCCAAAAAAATAGAACTGCAGAGATGGCTGACAGAAAAAAATATAGCTTTTAATCAAGATATGAAAAAAATTGAACTGTATGATTTGATTACAAAAAATAAAGAAAAATATATCTGTTACAAGATTGACGACATACTTCAGCCATATGGCATAAAAGTTCTTCGATTGCCACCATACCACCCTGAACTAAACCCCATAGAAAATGTGTGGGGAATTTTAAAAAATTATATTGCTTCGCATAGTGTCGACCAAAATGTGACGGAAATAATGAAACTCATAAATGAACGTTTAAGTCAAATTGATGAAGGGATGTGGGGTAATACTTGTAAATGTACAAAAGAAAGAAGAAGAATACTATAGACATTTTGACATGGAGTCAGAAATCATAATTAACCTTGGTGAGAGCAGCGAATCCGAAAATTCATCATTTGATTTTTCAAGTAGCGATTTAGAATAATGTTCAATAAATAAACATTAAATTACGAAATAAATTTTTTTAATTCTGAAATTGAAATAAAGTTTTTTTTTTTTAAATCCGTATATAACCCGTAAATAACTGTATTTGTATTTGTACCCGGCTGTACCTCTTGTCACGCACACAAAGTCACTGTATATGTACAAGGTTTACCCACACATAGGGCCGCGCGCACAACTGAGTTGAAATTTTTCTCAGTGTACAAGTCGCGTTTAAATCAATGGTTTATCTAGAAAATGATAGGTGACGCGGGCGCACCTCCACTCACATCTGAGATTTTACAATCCTTTCATGGAGTAAATTATATCAGTTTAATTGATTTGAATAATGCCTATTTTCAAATAACTTTGCATAAAGATTCTAGGAAGTATACTGGATTCTCGTTTATGGGGAAGACTTATACTTATAGTGTTTTACCTCAAGGATTAAAGACTTCTGTAGCAGGGTTTTCGAGAGCAATGGATTATATCCTAGTAGGAGTACGAGAGTTCTGCGTAAACTATTTAGACGACATAGTCATATTCACTACGGGGGACATAAAGTTACACTTAGAACATTTAGATCGAGTGTTAGATAAATTAGAAACCGCAGGTTTAACTGGAAGTAAACTGGAACTGGTAAATTGTACATTTGAAAAGAGCAACCGCCGAGTTTCTTGCTGGTTCTTCTCGGTAGGAACAGCATTCCGAACCAGTGGTAGATTATTTTGACGATTCAAAAGCACTTGTAAAAGTTTAATTGAATAAAAATAATTTGAGTTTGAGTTTGAAGATTAGAGAAGTGTCGGTTCTTATGTGTAGAGGTAAAGTTGTTAGGACACATAGTAAACACTAACGGGGTACGTATGGATCCTGAACGGGTTAAAGCCATATTAGACTTCCCTATACCTCGGACTATAAAACAATTACGAGGATTTCTGGGATTAATAAATTATTTCAGAAGATTTATCTCAAAATATAGCGAGGAGGTTAAACCACTGTGCGACCTATTAAAACAAAATACAAAATGGTCGTGGACAGAGGAAAATAATGATTGTTTTGAAAGGGTGAAGAGATTGTTTATAGACACGATACTTCTTGTACACCCAAACCCTAAGGGAACTTATTATTTACAAACCGATAGCAGTAATTTGGGGGTTTCGGGTTATGTCTATCAATTGAATGAAGCAGGTGAAGAACAATTATTAGGGTTCTGTAGTAAAGCATTGACAGAGACAGAACGCAAATGGACAGTTACTGAACAAGAACTATGGGCCATCATTTTCAGTTTGTCAAAGTTTGAAACATATTTGAGAGGAGCAAATTTAGTCATTAGGACTGATCATAAAAGCCTGATATTCTTGCAGACGTGCAAATTATTGAGCGCTAGGATGATACGTTGGGTACATTTTATAGGGCGATTTAATTACATGGTCGAACATGTGAAAGGTAAACTAAACATTGTAGCAGACGAATTGTCTCGACATTTAAAGGGGACCACCGATGTATTAACTAACAAGGCCAATCTATTTAAAACATCATTAGGACGATTAGTGCGGGAGCAATGGAAAGAGATAGGTAGTTATCAAAGTCGCGACAAGACTGCCAGTGAGATAATTAGACGCGTGCAAATAGCAGACACTTCTGAATCAAAGTACTACGTGCTTAAAGAAGGGATTCTTTACAGAAGAGACATAAAAGGGGATATGTTAAGGTTATATGTTCCCGAGAACATACTAAGGGATTTGATAGTTAGCATACATGAAGAAGTAGGTCATTTCGGGCGATACAAGGTTTATGCTCGTGATGAAACGTCGATATTATTTCCCAAATATGTCTCGTATAAGGTCGTGTTGTAAGAGCTTGCGAGGCATGTCAAAAGTCAAAGCATGCTTTGGAAACGCACACGGGGCCGATTAAAACTGTAATAGCGAAGGAAATAGGAGAGAGAGTTTTTTGCGATATTTTTGGACCTTTACCAGCAGGACCATTTGGTTTTAAATACATATTCGTAATGCAAGATGCTTATAGTAAGTTAATCAGACTATACCCACTACGCCAGGCTAGTGGGAAAGCTACTTTAACTTGTGTGAAAAGGTTTCATAAGCAGGCCACAGTTAAGACATTATGTTCGGACAGAGGCGCGAACTTTACTTCGAAAGTTTTCGAGTTAGGTATTCGCCAACTAGGCATCGAATTAACGCACACATCTGTTAGAAATCCACGGCCAAATTCGACAGAGAGAGTTAATAAAGAGTTAGGTAGATTATTCAGGACGTATTGCGACAAATCACATCGTTCGTGGGTAGATCTATTATCGGATATAGAAGATTATTACAATCAGGTAATACATACTACAACGGGATATTCGCCAAACGAGATTATATATGGAAAACGTACTCTGCTATCAACTGATTTCAACACTGACTCAGCGGTGAGGGCAGACTTACAAGGCGAACCGTTAGAACAGATTCGACAGCAGGCACGACAAAACATAGATAAGGCGGCCGAAAGTAGACAATTACATTATAACAAGAATCATAAGTTAATACAATTCGAAATAGGAGATTTAGTGAAACTTAAGACTTTTACGAAGTCAGATGCAGATAAAAAGTTGACAAAAAAATTCATGCGCTTATATGAAGGACCGTACATAATAGGGGCAGTTCCATATAATAATGTATATACATTAATAGACGTTCATACTGATAAGGTTAAGGGTAACTACAATGCCATTCATTTGTTTAGGTACTATGTAAATAACTAGAAAGATAGGTAAAATTAGAGTATTGAAAGGAACAGAAAACAGGTAGTTTGGGGTACACTAAACAAGGAGATACCTGAATTAAGTAGTTATGGTCATGCCCGAGGGTATAATAGATAGGCGTGGGAGGTTTAAGACTAGCGTTCTAATACAGATAAGGAGAAAAATAGATTTTGAAACGACTAGCACAGCTGCAGGGACAAAAAGAGGATTACTACGTGTATTAAAAATCTATTTTGGGGGAGTGTGAGATGGTCATACCTATTCATCATAGATTTTATGGCCATCCCTTTAAGTTTTTGCTCTTAGAAAGAAAACGGCTTTGTGAAAGAGAAATAAATTACCCTAAAAGTTCAAAGAATAGTAGAACAAAAAATTAAAAACGAAATAAATTAAATACAAGAGGCTGAGAAATACGTCTTAAAACTAAAATTTCTTTGAGTCCATCCATAAACTAACAAAAAATTAACATGGTCTAAGGGTCTTTCTTTAGAAAAGCTTTTAGAAGTGCAATAAACAATGCTATAATATTGTAACCAGATGCGTGAAAATAAAAAAATACCATGGGAAACGAGAAATCAACGGGTGGACCAGCCAGGACATTGGGGTGTGTCTATAGGACGGAACATAGAAACGTCATTTCTTCTTTCCACCAATAAAAGTTCAGATGCGCGGGAGACGAACCAATGACATATCAGATGCTCCCGCTTGGATGTTTTGGTTACAGGATGGAAGGAGTAGAGAGGGAGACGATATAGGCAAAAGGGCAGTGATCGAGAGGACATTCAATTCGAGATTGATTCGACATCCATTCGATATTCAACATTGAAGTTTTGAGAAAGAAAAATTGTAAATTTGAAATAATAATTTTAGTATTGTTAAAATTAGTAACTAGTAAATATGATAGTGTAAAATCTTAATAAAGCAGTGTGTGTTTCGAGCCGACAGAAGCCGATATTGGGTGACGTATTATATTTTACATTATTTTAACTAGATTATTTTGAAACCAGCTCCACAACTCTAGTTTACTAAATTAGTTGATTGATTTAATTAGAAATGAATCCAGATAATGCATTAGACACTTTGTATTTTATATGACGTAAATCGGGGGTCCACAACTGGGCATTAGCAGAGGTGGTGCTGGGAATTTTGTTCGGTGCTATGATGATTTACATAATCCTCAAGTTATGAATACGAGGCTATAAAAATGGTGTCTATACCCTAGACCGCACAATGAATTAACTCCACGTTTGGACATAAAATTAAACTACTTAAATCAAAGTGTTTAAATGAGACGAAATAACTGTGGAGCTAGGATCTAAATATATCTAGAACAGAAATAAATATTGATTGTATATAAAACTGTGCATAATGTGTATCTTTAAAATTTACTCTATAATAGAAATAGGAATTATAGATAATAATATCTTCATTAATATGTGGGCATGTGTGTATTTTAGACATAAGGTTGTATATAATATCTAAAGCCGAAAGGGTTTTTCGTTTGAATATTGCTTTTCCCTTTCAATAATTAGTATGGCTTAGGAAGCAATATTCGACCGGGAATTAATTAATATATTTAAGTTACTTAATTTTCAGTCTAAATAATAAATTCAGTTTCTCTTCTTTTTTTGATTTAACCTGAGTGAGTAGTAAAAAATCTATTCACCAGTAATAAATTATATGAATATTAATTTTCCTCTTTTATTGCTATATTTAATTATACCTCTAGGAAGTAGTGAATATTGGAAGGTGATTCAAGTTAAAGATTTATTAGTTATGGTTCATTTGATTTTTTGATATAGCTTAAACTTAAGTCACATGTGTGCATACTTAATTTGAGAACCTTCAATATTGACTTTCTCTCTCAAATACCTACCTAAATTAAAGTACTTACTATGGAATTAAGAAATGCAAATTTCTTCCATCTTACATTGAAATTAGTAGTGAAATTGAGTAAATAAATTAACGCAATTTAGTGGAAGTTGACCTTACTAAATATACAGGGTGTCCCAAGAAATAGTGTCAAGCGGTTGTCCAGAGGTAGAACAATACTAGGGCTACCTGAATCACCCCTATGTATGTTCCGCGGTTTTGCGTAGTTTATGAGTTATGATTTTTTTTTCTAATTTTTTGAGTAATCCCGACTTGCAAGAGATTATTCGTCACAGAGGCCTCAATTATTGAGATATGTGCTTGATTTTTTTTTATTAGCTAGGTGAATAGCATGCCTTGCATACAAAAAAACAATTGTGGTCAGATCTGATACCGTTGAGTCGTAAAAAAAAGTTGAATCCCATAGTTAGTAAAAATTCAAAACCTACATAAGTTTTTTGAAGTTGATTAAAAAAAAAGTCACTGATAAAATTCTGCCCAGACCTTTTTTAAAAACTTGCTTATTTTATCATCTATTAACCCTGTAAATTTCAATGAGCTATCTTTATGGCTTCATACTTAAAATTTGACTCAAAGCGTAACTAACCAAAGATAACGTAGGTACGACCTGGGAACTAAGAAAGGGGTGAACCAAATAAATAATAATATTTATGTATTGTAAAGTAGGGCCTCGGTAATCCGGACTCTCGCTTGTTCGGTGATCGCTGTAATCCGGCCGGGCAATGGGATACGCGGGGGAGGCCCGGCGGCGTGTAGGTGCGGGGGCTGTCATGAGCCAATGCGCCGTCAGTCTTTTGTTTATCGCCTTTCGTGTAATACGTAGTGTCAATTAAGTGCGCTCGCTAACATCATGGCGCCGCCACGTAAACATTCGACATTAACAATAAAAGACAAATTACGGATTATAGAAATGTTAGATAAGGGTGACAGCTACCCTGTCATTGCTCGGAAGTTTGGTATAGGCAGGTCAACTGTAGGTGACATAAAGAAAAACAAAGACAAACTCTTGAAGTTTGTTAGCCTAACAGAACGTGGTCCCGGTGTACGAAAAACACTAAAGAAATCGGAAAATCCTGTTTTAGAAGATGCTTTGTTTACGTGGTTTTTGCAACAAAGGCGATTGCATGTTCCTGTAAGTGGTGATATGATTTGTGAGAAAGCTCGAATTTTTCATCGCCAGATTACAAACTCCAATATCGGATTTAATGCAAGCCGGGGATGGTTAGACAAATTTAAAAAACGCCACGGAATAAGACGTTTAAAAATGGCCGGTGAAAAACTGTCAAATGATGAAGCCGCTATCGGACCATTCCAACTAGAGTTACAGAAAGTTATTAGAGAGAAAAAATTAACAGCGGAACAGGTTTACAATGCTGACGAATCTGGTTTGTACTGGCGATTATTGCCAGATCATACATTAGCCTCTGGCAATGAGCAGTCGGCTTCCGGAAGGAAAATGATGAAGATGAGAGTGACATTCATGCCTTGTGCAAATGCGGCTGGAACTCATAAACTTCAATTGCTTGTTGTCGGCAAATCAAAAAACCCACGGGCATTTAAATCAACACGTCTTCCTGTTTGTTATCGTGCACAAAAAAATGCTTGGGTTACGAAAGACTTGTTTCTTGAGTGGTTTAAAACGGAATTCGTTCCCGCGGTCCGCCGCCATCTTTTGTCTGTTAATTTGCCTCCTCAGGCACTGTTATTGTTGGATAATTGTCCTGGGCATCCATCAGCAGATGAACTTGTCTCTGAAGACGGCCACATTTTTGCAATGTTCCTGCACCCTGAATTTCTCACTGATAATGACGAACCAGAAGATGATGTTCCTTTAGCCCAGCTTTTTAACAGGTTGAGGGGACCCAATGATCCTCAAATAAGTGAGGCAGAAGCTCAAGAATGGGCTGCTGGTGGTGCCGAAAGCGAGTTACAAAGATATGAAGTGTTAACTGATGAGGAGATTGTGCGAGCGGCTATGTGTGAGGACGATGAGGAAGATGAGGACAATAGCGTTGAAATTCTAAAAATCACAAAAGTTGGTAATTCAGAGGCAGTAGGAGCTTTAAACACAGCTTTAAAATGGGCTGAAGATAACGAATTTGATAGCCACGAAGTTATGTTTCTCCGTCGACTTAGAGACCGGGCTTTCGAAATGAAGTGCGAAAATTATAAACAGAAGAGTATTACAGACTTTTTCAAGAAGAATTAACTAATGTTTTATTTTAACTTGCTGATTTCCTTACATAGTTGTTTGTATGTAATTTTGAACATGTACATTTTGACTGTATGCTATAATTTAAAAATTGATTAAAGAAACTAAGGTTAAACATGTGTTTTATTAACATTTAATATGGCATACTATAATCCGGACGCCTCGATAATCCGGAAAGGGTCTTGTTTTTGCCTCTCCGGATTAACGAGGCCCTACTGTATTTACAAAAAAATTTCAAAATGTCTACCTTCGTGCTCAATACATAATCTACGTCTTCTAAAAAAGCTATCTTTTAATCTTAAAAATGCTACCCTGTTATTTTTTATTACGTCTTCGGCCTGTCTCAACTTCTCTCGTAATTCCATTACGTTTCTTAATTCTTTTAGGTACACTATCTCTTTGTAGTAGCCCCAGACAAAAAAATCGATGGGATTTAAATCTGGTGAGCATGGAGCCCATGCAATAGGCCCTCCCCGACCGATCCACTTGTCACCAAATCTTTCATTCAGATGTTGCCTGACGATCCTTGCAAAGTGACATGGAGCCCCATTTTTAAGATTAAAAAAAAGCTTTTTAGAAGATGTAGATTATGTATTCAGCACGAAGGTAGACATATTGATTTTTTTTTGTAAATACAATACATGACTATTACTATTATTTACTTTTATTTAGTTCATCCCTTTCCCAGTTCCCAGGTCGTACCTACGTTTTCTTTGGTTAGTTACGCTTTGAGTCAACGTATATGACGTGTTATTTGATAATAGTGTTCTAAGAGTTTTCATTGTTTACAGAAATCTTTGGGCCTGAATCAGAAGAAGACCCATTTCAAGACTCTGGTTCAGACTACCAGCCATCTGGACGTAATTCGACAGCATCTAGTACAGATCTAATTGATATTTTAGGTGACGAAAACCAATCTCCAAATAATATAACTTCTGAAATAACTCCAGTTCAAAGTAAACCTAGAAAAAGAGTGAGACAAACAAGCAAATGGAAGAAGAATGTGAGAAAGGAAAAGCGTTCAAGAGGTGAGGAGTATATTAATGTTAAAGGTGTTCTAGTGCCACCAAAACAAATTGATACTGCTTGTGAGTGTAATTGCCAACGAAAGTGTCATGAAAAGATTCTGCCTAGTCAGCAAATTATTCTGTTCAACAGCTTTTATGCTTTGGGAAATTATAACTTGCAGTCATCTTTCCTTTTTTCTTTAATTAAGGTGATGCCAAAAAAGACATGTCACACTGCTTCTGCTGTATCTAGGCGTTCAAATTCAAGGGTGTATCAGGTTCCTAATTGTGATGGCAGATTGTCTAGAGTTTTAAAAAATAAATTAGCAATTCCCATACCTCCTACTGATCAAAGAGGAAATCATGTGCCTTCAAATAAAACTCCAGAGAACAAAATTCAAATTGTTAAAAACTTTATCAATAAATTTCCCAAATACGAGTCACATTATACTTTACACAAGAGCACAAACAGAATGTTTTTAGCACCTGACTTGGGCTTGCCTAAACTGATTGCTTTATACAAAGAAGAAACCCCACCTTCTGAACAAGTATCAAATTTCATGTTCAGAAAAGTTTTTAATGAGCAATTCAACCTATCTTTTCATGCACCAATTACGGATTCCTGTAAAAAATGTGATAATTTTAAAATAAAAATAGAAGCTGAAGAATCATCTGTCAAAAAGGATGAACTTAATTCTCAAAGGAAACTACATCTTTTAAAGGCTGAATCTGCAAGAAATAATTTTAAGATAGATAAGAATAGAGCTGCAGATGATTCTGATTTAACAGTTATAGTATTTGATCTCATGAAAACTTTACCTACTCCTGTTATTTCTACAGGAATTTGCTATTATAAAAGACAGCTTTGGACTTACTGCCTGGGAATTCATAATGCTCATAATGATGAAGTAACAATGTATGTGTGGAATGAAACTATAGCCTCAAGGGGTCCTCAGGAGATTGGTTCCTGTCTGTTGCGTTACATCAAAGAGAAAGTCAAGACTAAAAAGTTAATTATGTACTCAGACCAATGCGGTGGTCAAAATAGAAATATTAAAATGGCTACTCTTTGCCAGTATATTGTTGCCCATCCAGATTACACAGTAGATAACATAGACCATAAGTTCTATGTTAGTGGGCACTCATACTTAGCATGTGACCAAGATTTTGGATTGGTGGAGAAAAAGAAAAAGTTTTACAAAAATATTTACTTACCAGATGACTGGATTACTGTTATTAAGGCAGCTAGGGACAGGAACCCATTCAATGTTATAAAAATGACGAAAGATGACTTTATTTCAACAAAAAAACTGGAGAATAACATTACCAATAGGAAGGTAACTGCTGAAAAATCAAAGGTACAGTGGCTCAGCATTCAGTGGCTTTTGTTTAACAAAATGCATCCATTTATTCTTTTTTTTAAATATTCTAATAATGAAGATGTTTTATTTGAAAATGTTGATTTCAAGAAAAGGGTCTCTATACATTGGACTGGTATTAAGCTGGATCCTTTATACCCTGATGGGAAACCCATCAGTACTGAGAAAAAAAAGGACTTATTAGATCTTTTGCCTTTTATACCTCCAGTGCATCACAGCTTTTATACCAGTATCAAAGATAATGTGTCAGTTAGAAATGACATAGATGTTGAGAATGACATTGATAGTGACTAGGAACACTTTTATTGTTAAGTGCACTTACTGTTATTGGTGTTTTTGTTTAAGTGTTTAATAAACAATTGGCCTAATAACCATTTTTTTCTAACTTATTTATAAAAACCTATTGCCAAAGTGGCCTATCTGTGTATAAAATGTTGAAAAATAGCAATAAAGCTATTTTCTAACTACTAAAATCATAAATTGGAACATTATTAAGTTAATTAAAATATAAAAGTAATAAAAAGTATGTATTTTGAAGAGTGATAGTTGATTAAAAAAATACTGTTTTTGTTTTCTATGGTACTCAAAAGGCTTGTCCATTGAATTAGGCCACTATGGTTCTCATGGCCTCAAATGACAAGATTCAATTTAGACGACCATCCCTATAAAAAACTCTGCAACTGACTAACATCAAGCTAAGAGCTTTAGAAGAGAAATTATCATTAATAGTTGAAATTGCCCCACGGAGGGGGAATTACAACTATTTTTGCCTATTTTGACAAAAACACATTTTTAAGCATATCTATTGAATATTTTTCAATATGAGTTTGTAAAAATAATACACAGATAATGACTCTGGAGCGTCAATACATTACATTTTTAATAAAACTATATCATCTAATATTTTTATACCTTCAAAGTTGTGGTTTAGGTTTTACCAGTCGAGATTGCCCCGCTGCACCTTAAACTGATGTTGGGAGGGGCCTTCTACCTGTGATCGATAAACGATCTGTATTAAAGTATTTTTCATTTTAGTTGATTGAATTGTATGACTTAAAAAAGTCTATAAATAATTATTGAATTTATAATGATGTAAAATATACCTGGTTGAGATTTAATAACAGCAAGAAGTGTAATAAGTTATAAGAAGAAGTGAAATAAAAATATAATTATTGCCAATTATTCAGCAGTTTAACTTCATCTAACCTAATCCCTTTATTGTGTTATGCTCTCAAAGTTAGAACATTATCATTTGGCAAAAGAGATGGTCCAGTACCATCTCTTAAGGGATGATATTTGAGCACAAACTGTATACATAAAAATAACTTCAGATAAACTAATGGGCAATGGCTTGTCTAAAAAGACAAGTTACTATGTAGACAAAACAAAAAACATCTAACAACAAACTATACTAACTTTGATATCTTGCCCTCAATTGGTCCTGAAAGTTTCACTTCAGTTTATCTTGTGATAAACTATACTAATAAACTGATGTAATTTTGTAATAGAGAGGAAATATCTAGAGAAAACTTTTTCTCACAATACTATTAATCCCTCACATAAATGAGTGTATTACGAAGCTAATCACAGCTGAATTGGCAAGCAAGAGGCACGAGGAAGCTCTCCTATCAAGTGGTCAGACCAACTGAAAGAAACTGAAGTGTCACATGCTCAGCTTTAAAAATATTATACTAAAGGAAATCCTTCAACACAAAATATTAACTGATCACGATCCTTAATCACAAGAGACAGCCTGGAGAGAGACAAAATTAGTATAATAGAGACAACATTTAGACAGACCTAACACAAACACTTTTTTTTAGTACCGTCTGAACTGTTTTCTGAACTTTTCATAATGATAGTCATCAGTTGCCCGTTCACCCTTAGCTTTTTTAACAATTTTATTAACACTCTCATCAATCACACTAGCTTCAGTTTTTTGGCTCTCCGGTTTTTCAACTTTTCTCTTTTTAGCGTTAACACTGTCTAGATTGAATCTATTGTGTTGCACAAAGTTCACTGCCATATTTGTTGGCACAAATTGGGAGGGGCCATCTTTCTTGTTGTGTCGCTCCCATAGCAACTTCATTTTGGCTTCCTCTGTTGCTTCAATGTTCTTAATTTTAGCATCTATACCCAGATCGACTTCGGGTATACCGCTGAGCATTTGATTGGAAAGCATTTCCTCTGACCTGTGGGTAGAAGACACTCGCAAGTGTTCTGGTAGCGATAACAATGCTGCTTCTTCTGGTGGGAAGTATTTCAGGGTGTCACTGTCATCACAATCCTTTTTGCTCTGATCATGCCCCTCTGTAAATAAAAATATACTTACATGAGAAAAAAAAACTGGCCAAGTGGGAATCGGACTCATACACCAAGATTTCCATACTCTGGTATTTTTTCAACATTTTACACAATAAATCAAAAACTAGTATGCATAGAAATAAAAAAAACTGTTTTAGAATGTACAGGTAAAGCCCTTTCATATCATACCCCACTTGTTATAAGTAGTTATCTTACTTTGATAATACTAATTATTTGTTTGTACGACAGACTGACTGACCAGCAGATAGACAGACAAGACATGACATTCTTAACAGTGATTAGCTGAATTCAGTCTATTTGTTGGCACAACAAATTTTAAATGCTAGTTAAGTTAGATTTTAAGATCTACTTTCTGTAAATGTAAATTGTGTTTATTATTTGTGTTGGATCAACAAATTAAAAAATTCTAATCTAAGTAAGGATGCTCTTTCTAGTTTGCGCTACACTTCAAACTTATTACAAGGCAGGGAAAACTTTTTTATGATTGCTCAGGTGTTGTGGTCTCATAAGTAGAAAATCCCTGATTTGATTCCAGGCAGAAGCAATTTGGAATGTTATAAGTAATTCCAAAATTGGGTCTGGTTAAATATATAAAACCTAAATACCTTAAAGGCAAGAATGAATGCATCTTCAAAGAAAGTGCGCTCCAATAAAGGCCTCTTCATTGTTTTTTAAAAGGCATGATTGTCATCAAGGGCAAGCCTATCTTGCAATAAAATAAAAAGATGGTCTTTCTGATGGTGGCTAATTACTACTACTGGCAAAGCCTAGTAATTGAGCATTTTAGTACAAATCCACGTAGAAACTAACTAAGGAAATAGATGTAATGATTGTTGTCAAGTGCAATTGTTGTCAAGTGCAATTATCTATTCGCTTCAATATAACAAAGACAAATGTAAAATGGCGCCATATATTTTTGCCGCCATTGTCACAATATGCACCTATCATAAAAAATATCCAAGTAAAATAACGTCAATATTATATTTACCTTTTCGTTTCGCCAGCTGCTCTTCAATGTACTTCATCATTTCTTCGTCTTCATCCCGTTTATTGGTTTCGGCAGAGAATTGCGTACCAATTCCTGTGTCATACGCGTCATCCACTTGCTTCACTTTCCCGCTTTTTAAAGCCTGCATATTCACCATGCCCCCAGCCTTAACATTATAAGGGTCCTTACATGCGACTTCTTCAACCAAAGAGGTCTTTTGTCCAGTCGCTAAAGCAACCACGCTGATGCCGTTCGGCCGTTCGCGAAGTTTCTGGATTTCTCTCGCTTCTTCCAATCTAGCTAATATCACTTCCTCATCCTCAGATTCCTCATCTTCGAGTTTAACTCTTTGACGTAGGTTTTTCTTCTTTTTCGGCCTAAATTTTATCTCTTCCTCAATGGCGTCCTTTGACGCTGCATCTTCCATATTGACTTCTCAAGTTTTTGTTGCTGATTCCTCTTTCTGTCACTTTTTCATTAAAAGCCAATACGAAGTTTTAAAGATTTCAAATTATGTAAAATATAAACGATTTTAAGTAAATTCAAGATTAATTTACAGTCACTTTACAATAACTCACAGTTGCACCAATTATCTACGACTCACTCATGCACTCAATGCCATGCACAGACCACGAATCCGGAGATAGACGACGAAGTTCCATAGATCTGTTTATGATTAGTAGCGAGTACTATACATACCGATAATATCGGATTATATATATAGAAAAAATCAATATCTATCTATAATAAACTTTCTTTGTATCATGGTCTTTCTATTTCACCCTCTTATGGCAATTTAACACTATACATTACACGTCTCTTTCCCACAATATAATATAGATGTAAACGGTTGCGGCGAAACGTCACGATGACGTCATGACAGCCTAGTAATTTTAGGGATGAGCTTCGAAAATCGTAATGAATCGCAATTAAATATAGTGTCGCACTTTATCGTAAAAATATCGGTTTTTCGGTTTTCATTTACCGATTTTCGGCAAATAACCGATTTATTCAACTTTTTTTGGTCAACAAAAATAAAACGAAATAAAATAATTTAAATAATTTATTAACGATTTAAAAATCTTATTAACTATTTTTGGTTCAATGACGTGATGGTGATAAATATTAGCACGCTTAAAAATTAAGGTGGATGCGACGGGTCTGCCCGCGAAATTCAAATTTAATTTGGTTTTTCGCAATTTGTAAACTAATACGACAACTTAGGCTTATGGCATTCTATTTGCGACAATAACAGTATCATCCCCGACTATTTATTTAAAAATCTTCACTTGAAAGGGTCCAGTTTAAGAAATTAGCTCTAGTATCCACTATAACCACAAATTAGTCGACGATACTAGAGCTAATTTCTTAAACTGGACCCTTTCAAGTAAAGGTTTTTATATAAACCTGTGAGGATGATACTGCCATTGGAGCAATTAAAATGCCATAAGCCTAGGTTGTTGTATTAGTTTACAAATTGCGAAAAATGAAATTAAATTTGAATTTCGCGGGCAGACCCGTCTCATGCCCTTAAGGGCCGGCGCACACATGGCGGAGTGCGGCGGAGTTCAGCGCAGAGCATGCCCGCGAAGTTTTCTAATCGCGTGACACATTACGCGAATTTCTACCATAGAATGCGCGAGCACGCGCGGGACTGCGCAAGTATCCGCACGGATGCACAATTAAATTTAGATATTATTTCAATGAGGACAAAGTCGATAATACTTTGACTGTGAAAAATGCTCTGCGCTGCGCTCCGCCATATGTGCGCCGGCCCTTAAAGTACCTAAACTAAACCTTCGTAGGGTTCCAATGCACCACAACAAACTCAGCTGGGTATTTTTTTGTTATTACCATCTCACAATCACACTTAAAACTAGTCAGATCAATTTAATCATACTATTTTTTTATCATTATCTTTTAGAAAATAAAAACTTTAGATTTCAAGATACATCTCCAAAACGTTATTTTGAGAGATTATTATAAACTGTATAACAATTAAATATCCTAAAATGAATTGCTATAAGTGTAATAATTGTAGTTTTCTGACCAGCGTTTTATATTTAACACAATCGAACGTCTTGGACGAATTATAGAAGACGCAAATGCCAAATTATCGTAGTCTTCATAAAGATATTATTCATTTAAAGTTACTGAGGTCAAGTCTGCCGTCCAACAAAGAGTGCAAATAAGTCGAGTTTTTGGGCAAATTGACTTAAGACCATATCCGTAATCACGAAAATGAGCTCTATATTTTCGCCTTAGACGTCTTTTTTGTATCTTCAGTAGTTTCGGTTCTGTTGGTTATCAAAACTGCAATATGTAATATTACGATTTGTAAGTAGCTAATCATAACCGCGAATATCTCGAAAGTAGTCGAAACCTAGTTATTGCTCTCTTCGTTAGGACGGCAGAAGTATCAACCGATTTAAGTAATAAAATTTACATTGTCAGGAAATACAATACAAAACCAGATAATACAACAAGAATTTTGCATAACAACATGACTTATCTCATACTTATACTGATACTTATACATACTTACATAATGATATACTTTTGTGTCTTATGACACAAAAGTATGTCATTATTATTCAGTTATGTAGTCATGTTTTCAACAATAATAATTGTACTTGATTCTAAAAATACCATTCAAGTGAGAGTCGGATTCGCACAGAAGGGTTCCGCACGATCGTACAAGAAATCTCAAACCAGTGTAATAAAAATGTGCAAATTAATGACGAATGTGATTTAGTTAAACTAATTATTTGATTGGGAACACAAATCTTTAATTTTTTTTGTGATGTAACCATAAGTTCACGGTTTTCAAATTTTTTCGTTCAATTGTGCTATAAGACATTGTCACCAGCCAAATGTCATGATTCCTATTTTGATTCTCCCAAAATGGCAGACACGGGGGGCAGACAGACAGACAACGAAGTGATCCTTTATAGGTTCCTGTTTTCCTTTTGAGGTATGAAACCCTCGACAAATGTAAATCTTTTCCATTAAACTACATTAACCAAAATATATTCTAGTAAAATGTATGAAACAAAAATTTTCAAAATCTATTTATGTGGATTTAGAAAATCATGATCAGTTTACAAATTCATAAAAAAATTAAGTTTACTAAATCAGATATAGATGGCGCTGTTGCCATTAACTTGCATTGTGGCAACTGTGCCACAATGCCAAACTGGTTAAAATATCTTGTATAATGATATGGAAACCTTCGTGGGTGAATCCGACTCGCACTTGACCGGATTTTTTATACCTAAAGCCTGACTAACTAAATTCGTCATCATTCCAAAACGCTAAATGGTTGCAATTTTCCGGACAATGCGTTCTTAAAACCACTTTTAGAATGACCACAACCGTTTAAGCTATCGAATAAATTATTTATAAATAAAATTATCTCTGTAATGAAAATGCCATCATCGATGTTTACAGGTATCGTACAATAATCGTCAATTGTTAAAATGTCCATGTATGTCTTCATCCGCATTGACACAGTGAGGGCCACCTCTCTGCTAAAGACTCTTACAGCAAGCTTGACCTGAAAGGTAAAATGAATTATCAATGAATTACACAAATTCGAGCAAATTGTTAGTTATAATATTATAAGACATAAATCACAACATTTCATGATAATCTTTGACTTTGATTAGATATGTGATGTAACCACAAATTCATGGTTTCGGATTTTTCCCTTTATTAATTATTGTGCTATTAGGACATTGCTAGCTACCAAATGTCATGGATTACATACGGGAAGTATCTCAAGAGCTTTAATTCCCTTGTCTTGATAGAGACACAGATAGACAGACAGAAAACGAAGTATAAGGATTCCTTTTTTCTTTGGAGATACGGAACCCTAAAAATAGAAGATCTAAATGAATTAAAATAAATGCTAATACATAATTCAAGAAATTTTTGGGCTGGGCCTTAAAAATAGTGCCACTGGTGCCGCTATTTTATGCACCAATTGGTCAAACCAATAATTAGTGGGACAAATTGAACTTTAAAATGTTATACAATCTACTTTGTCCTACTTGGAGGGGCAATGTGTAATAAGCCAAAATAAAAATCGGTCAAGTGTGAGTTGGACTCGCACACAAAAGGTTCCGTACCATCGCACAAGATATAACACTATTTAGCACGCTGAAAAAGACATACAGACAAACGGACGGACAGGTGGACGTGTAAGCGGATGGACAGCGGAGGCTTAGTAATAGAGTCTCATTGGCACCCTGTACGGAACCCTAAAAATTGATACGAGTCGTTGCAATGCTAAATACTTTTGGGTGCTCACACCTGTTTCTTCATAAAATGTTTGTAAAACTTCAGTTTGGTATGGTAAGATGTCTTTACTTGCCTTCATATTATCGACAGAATTTGGTTTCAAATGTCTATCTGTTAGTCGAGTATTCCTTACAGTGCCACCAATCCCACTAAAATTCAATTAAAAAGATTTTAATATGACAGGGACAGTGGAAATATTCCATTCCCGATACTTTTAGTGCAGCCTATGTACTCGTATGCCTTCTTAACGACTTAAATATAATAAAAATAAAAATATGGGTCTACCTGCTAGGGCCTGCTGCACAGACCAAATTGCAACACCCAAAACTGGGTATCTATAATACTACCATGTACAATCATAGTATTTTGTTCCAAACTAGAGGATGCCCGCGACTTCGTCCGCGTGGATTTAGGTTTTTAAAGATCCCGTGGGAACTGGTTGATTTTCCGGGATAAAAAGTTGCCTATGTCAATTACAGGGACGCAAGCTACCTTGGTACCTTTCATACAAATCGTAAAGCGGATAGGTTTTTAAGAATCCCGTGGGAACTCTTTGATTTTCCGGGATAAAAAGTAGCCTGTGTCCGTCCCCGGGATATAAGCTAACCCTATACCAAATTTCGTCAGAATCGGTTAAACTGTTGGGCCGTGAAAAAGTAGCAGACAGACAGACAGACAGACAGACAGACAGATAGACAGACAGATAGACAGACAGACACACTTTCGCAATTATAATATTAGTATGGATGTTAGATTTAAAGAAAGTATTTATGGAATTGCTATAAAAAAAAACAAATAAATAAAAAAGATCTTCATGTGCATCTGACATCTGAAACTGCTGAACCGATTTTTAAAATTCTTAGACCATAAGACCAAATTTCGTCAGAATCGGTTAAACTGTTGGGCCGTGAAAAAGTAGCAGACAGACAGACAGACAGACAGACAGATAGACAGACAGACACACTTTCGCAATTATAATATTAGTATGGATGTTAGATTTAAAGAAAGTATTTATGGAATTGCTATAAAAAAAAACAAATAAATAAACAAGTGTAAATTAAAAATTTATAACACCCCCGACGATCCAAAGTATCTGAGTTTTCCAAAACATCATTTTCAAATAAATAATTATGTATTTAGGCAACGTCCATCTTGACAACTTGACATTTGTCTATTGACATAATATTATGAACCTAACGGTTATCTAACCTTCTTTTCTACAAGAAAACTAGAAAAGAGCTGATAACTCTTAAACGGCTGAACCAATTTTTTTAGATTATAGCTAAGAACACTCTCGATCAAGCCACCTTTCAAACAAAAAAAACTAAATTAAAATCGGTTCATTCGTTTAGGCGCTACGATGCCACAGACAGATACACAGATACACAGATACACAGATACACAGACACACAGATACACACGTCAAACTTATAACACCCCTCTTTTTGGGTCGGGGGTTAAAAAGATCTTCATGTGCAAACCAATTTAGATGTTTACCAGAAAGATAGCTTGCATCCTGAAGATGGATACCATACTATATATACTGGAAAATTAAATAAAGTCTAAATAACGCCATTATTGTTTTACTACAGGCAAAATGACGGGTGTAAGCTTGTATAGTGAATGTAAAATAAGTAGTACAGATTCTTAATATGAGGTGTATGACTATAGTCTACACATTGTATAAAAACAGAAATCAGCCAAGTTTGTGTATTTAATCCTTAGTCTATTATGACATTCAATTCCATCAGCCTGTATGCGTTCACTGCTGGACATAGGCCTTTCCAAGAGTGGGCCACCAAACACGGTTCTCCACCTTCCGTGTGGACTATACAAATTTCAAACCCCTTAAGGGTTGAATTTTCAAAAATCCCTTAGCTACGTCTACCATAATGACTATTTGCATACCAAATTTCAGCCCCATCCGTCAAGTAGTTTGAGCTGTGCAATGGTAAGTCAGTCAGTCAGTGATTTTTATATGTATAGATATATGGTATGATATTTAATAAACCACTGTTTTACTTGCCTCAATTTGTTCAGGAATGCATGGTATAGTTCCAACATGTTTCTTTTTCAGTTTTGTAGCTTCTCACACAGCACCTCAGGTGCAGGATTTCACTGTGTTCCCAGTGTAAACACCAATTCAGATGACCAACTCCTTATTCTGGAAAGTTAAGGCAGAAACATAAAGTAAATGGTAAATTATATTATCATTCATTAATAGAGTAAATTTTCTTTTTTTAGCTCAACAAAAGAACCAGATTTGGAGAAATCCCACAGAGAAACAGCTTGCATCTGGAGACACAGATAGGCATTTTAAGAGCCATGCTTTTTATCCTAGAAAATTAAAGAGTATCCATCTCATAGATAGGAATTTTGAAAAACCGAAACAAAGTCATGAGTATCAAAGTGTTTATTTTATAGGAAGCTTTGAAGTGTATTAAAGAGTTCACACTTCACAATGAACAACATAATGAACATTTTTAGCCACTCATCACTGAGAATATCCCTGTTTATTTGGTATAATGGATATATTTGGATTTGGCATGTTTAATGAAGAAATTCATCTGAAATTAATCCATACCAATATTATGAACGTGAAAGTGTAACTTAACTTTTCACAGCCTATCCATTTAACCAATTTTGACGAAATTTTGTGGTGATAGCTTGCATCTTGGAGATGGATGCAGGCTATTTCTTGTTCCATGAAATGAAAGAGTTCTTAAAAATCTAATTCCACATGGATGAAGTCACAGGCATCATCTATTTGGCACTGAAATAGCTAGCATCCTGGAGGAGACATAGGATACTAATTTTTATCCCAGAAAATGAAAGAGTTCCCATGGGATTTAAAAAATCTAAGTCACGCGAACAAAGTCGCGGGCATCATCTAGTAATAATTATAAGAACTTTTTCCATTGTTTAGTGTAATACTTACTCTGTGATGACAAAACTATGCTTTCCACCTCCGTAATTGCAGTCTTATATAGTTATCATACTGCATGCATGTATGAGAGTCCCTTTAGCCTTTTCCATGCAGTCGTTCTCGTCCAGCCACTCTCCTGAGGTAGTTTTTCCAGCAGCTTGCACTTGGAGGTTGTTTTACCTGTCCTTATCGCCTTCACAGTAAGAACACCCCCAGAAGTCCCCAGAACCCCCAGAAGCTGTTTGTTGCATCTTCGGCATTCGCTAGATGTGGGCCACCTTTCATTTGATCTTCGTGAAAACGCAAAATGAAAGTCCAAACCAAGGAATACATTTCTCAATCGCGGTTATGGTTATTAGCGCTCACTGATTCTTTACACTCGTATACAAAACAAGTACTTATACTCAATTTAAGAAAAAAAGACGATAAATTTCTAAGAAAAACATATGAAACAGTGATTTAAATTGGCTAAAAAGTTTTCGTATTTTATTGATTTCTACGTTACGCCATTTTTGTCACATTTTTGTTTTATCAACAGTGTTGTCGACATTTGATTTTATTTCCCCCAAATTCAGATTTTTAATCGTACCTATTGAAATGAGAAATCCAATGAACGACATTGAACATTTTTATATTTTGTATGTTACTGCTACTCTGTTTTATATTACTTTATTCAAAAAATGGTTATCGTTTTATATCACTGTAATTTCAAACCTAAATATATTATTTTACTTAAATTTGCTCTATGATTCTTAAAAACCTTTAATTTTGGCAACATGAAATTTAAAGTTAAATCCAATAAAATATACTTTTCTCTATAAAAATCTAAGCTCGTTTTTCTTCCACCTTTAGGGTAAAACCCTTAGCTGGTCACACTCCTCGTGCGACCATTCCATATAACTATAACACATATAGTAATAAAAAATTTCAAACGTGTGCGTAAAATATAGCTGTGGTAGTGAAGCGAGAAGCTTAATGTCTACCCATACTAATTATGTGAGATAGAAGACATGTACTTGCAATGTACCTAAGCATATTTGAAATACCATAGGATAGCCGGCCCTGATGCCATGTTTGATGGTTTTTTAACTGGTTTTACGGCTCTGGATTCTTCATGTTTCACATAGAGTTGCTTTATCGATAGTCAGTGCTGCCAACAGTTATATAAACTCTCCACCAGATATTCGATCGATAGTTAAGGAAATCCAATAGTAACTCATGCAACCTATCGATAGTATAACAAAATTTGTCATAGTACCGATAGTTTGATAGACTATCAACTATCAATAGTCGATAGTAAAATAAAACTATCGATGATATCAATTGTATCAATTTATTTTGGTACCTACGTAGAACTATCGATAGTATCGATAGTATTGCCTTCATCAATAAGAATGCTTGTTTTGCCACGTGGCAATATTATTGATTGGTTGCAGTTCATTTCGGTTTGCATTAACTATCGACTATTGATATTGTATCGATATTGGACTATCGATAGGCATCTCTATATTCTATCGATATTAGACTATTGATAGGCATCTCTATCTGACAAAGAGTATATACCTATAATCACTATCACGAGACTTCGTCTGTGTTGGTGTTGGCTGGCGGGCGTGCTCTGCCTTTTTGGAGTGTTTTTTTTTTAAAACTGACTGGAAAGTGCTTTAAGGTGGTGCCGTGCGTGTGTTGGCGAGCGCCGGCACAGAAGACGGGGTCCATACTTGTATAGTTAACTAACTTGTTACAAATAACTACAAACTTGACATTGGCTAATCTTTGTAAAGCCAGAGGAAAGAGAAAAAAAAAAATTATCACAGAATCACAGACCAATCACTATGCTGTTTGGTATTTGTGTTGGTATTCATTCAAATTTCAATTATTTTTAATTATATATGCAATACTATAAATAAAGTGTAAAAACGTTAGACTAATTAGTTATAAGCAATTTTGTATTTTTAGTATTTGTAAATTTTTAAAAGGCCTTAAAGGACTGTTATCCAGGGCCGTAAAAAAAATTAAAAAAAATAATTCAATTTTTCAGGATTGGAATCACAATCAGAATCACTTGGAATTTTGTAATTTGTTTACAAACAAATCAACCAGTTATTTTATTTAGAATGCAAAGTGCGAACTGATAAAAGCAATAATCTGAAATCATTGATAAAATTAATTAAAGCATTACTATTTGATAACAATGACTTCGTCTTGCGCTGTAACCAATAAACATGATAACATAACAAACTTAGATAACAAATGGAGTGATAACAAAAACTTGGAAGTTGAGCACTGGTTTATAGTCCTACTGATTATTTAACAATCAGTTTTATGCTATCTAGTGAAGAAGGCAGTCGTGTAAAAAATACTCTCCAGTCAATTACCAAGCCCAGTGAAGCCAGTTTTAATTTAAAATGTCTGGTGTTTTGCTTTTACAATCTTCACCGCCAAAATTAGAAGATGTGCAAAAGAAAATATTCAATAAGGATGCACTTGAATTCATAGCGAATTTGCATAGAGAATTTGATTTGAAAGTAGAGCAACTTTATAAGAACCGAGTTCAAAGGGCGATTGATATAAAAACAACATTAAGTCTAGATTTTAAATTATCTTCAGAAAGATTGGATAAGTCTTGGAAAGTAGCTCCATTGCCTGCTAGGCTTCAGTATGTATTTTAATGATCATGTATGCTGGTGCTTTGCTAAACATTTCATAGTATATTCCTTCATAATCATCTTTGAATCATTTGTAAGTACAGCTTTAATCCTTTTAGTCATAATATCACAGTTTGTGTCTTTTTTTTCTTCTATCCTGTTTTGTGTCTTTTATCCTGTTTAAAATTACTCATACATATTTACCTAAATAGATAATATTTTTATGAACTCACTATCAAGTATCAACCATGAAAATCATTCACCATAAAAATATTGCATGTGCTTGTTTATTGTATAGCTGCATGGATTTAGGATTTCAAAAATCCTGTGGGAACTGTTTGATTTTCCAGGATATCATTTAGGAATACTCCATTCTCCATTACATTCTCACATTTATTGAATACTAGCTGATGCCCGCAGCTTCGCCCGCGTGGATTGGTCAGATCCCCTGCAGCATCAGGATTGAAGAGTTGGACTCCAAATTTTTTATGAAACAATGTCGCAAAGTTCCTCTATCGATTAAAAAAGAAATGACGCAAATCGGTTCAGAAATCTCGGAGATTTCGGTGTACATAGGTAGAAAAACACAACTCCCTTTTTAAAAGTCGGTTAAAAAAGTAGCCTATTTTACGCCCTGGTCAATCCTCTACTTGCCTGTGAAAGTCCCGTCAAAATCGGTTCAGCCGTTCCAAAGATTAGCCTTTTCAAACAGACAGACAGACAGACAGACAGACAGACAGACAGACAGACAGACAAAAATTTTAAAAACGTGTGATTCAGTTATGGTATCGTTCAAATAACCATATGAGCTTAATATGAGGTAGTTATTTCGAAATTACAGACAGACACTCCAATTTTATTTATTAGTATAGATGTGAAAAATTATTTAAATTATTTAGTATTGTTTGCATACAAGCAAAGTCACTTTTCTTAAAGCAGAAAATTATTAATTCTGATAATACAAGTGTAAATTAAAAATTTATAACACCCTTTACAAGTGAAGGTTACAGTAACTAGAAAAGAGCTGTTAACTTTCAAAGGCTGAACCGATTTTCTTGGATTATAGCTAAGAACACTCTCAATCAAGCCACCTTTCAAACAAAAAAACTAAAGTAGCTTGGGATATCATCACTGATGAAATTAGGAAACAAAAAGTGGATAACAATACATTGGAGTTTAAAATTATTAACCATATTACTAACTGAAAAAAGCATATTATACAATTGAAGATTATGTTAATGATAAAAGAGCTTGGATTTGACCTGCAGCTCGCTCCAGTAATGCACAGGACTTCAATTACTTTTATACATGGCATAATATTGTACCTATATCAAATCTTCGAGAAGAGCAACCGCCGAGTTTCTTGCTGGTTCTTCTCGTTAGGAAAGGTATTCTGAACCAGTGGTGGATGCTATTGACGATTCAAAAGTACTGTAAAAGTTTAATTGAATAAAAAAGATTTTTATTTATATATTTATTAAATAATGCACATGCTTTTAGGGTTCCGTACCTCAAAAGATACATCATTAAAATTTTCAAAGTAAGATAACTATACCAAGTGGGGTATCATATGAAAGGGCTTTACTTGTACATTCTAAAACAGATTTATATTTATTTTTATGCACAATAGTTTTTGATTTATCGTGCAAAATGTTGAAAAAAATACCTGAGTACGGAACCCTCGGTGCGCGGGTCTGACTCGCACTTGGCCGGTTTTTTGATGGATTAATTTACTAATTAAACATTTTAGGAATCGTCACTTAGATTTAGGAGATGTATCAGCATCAAATACGGCACATTTCGTAGCTGCATTAAACGCAGACGTCCAAGGTGTCCAGGTTGATTTTGATGATGGCCACTGTCCAACATGGCGAAACCAGCTGGTCGCCTTCAATAACATCAATCTGGTGGTCAATGGGAAGCTCCCAGGGGCTCCGATTAGTATCACAACTTGCCCAGTGCTGATGCTCAGGCCTAGAGCATGGAATATGGTTGACCATGATATTTTGGTATGTAATCCTATTATCCTAATAATATTATAAATGTGAAAGTGTGGATGTTTGGATGTTTGTTACTCAATCACGCAAAAACTACTGGACATTTTTGGCTGAAATTTGGAGATAGATTATACCCTGGATTAAAACATAGGCTACTTTTTATCCCGGAAAATCAAAGAGTTCTCGCGGGATTTTGAAAAACGTAAATCCACGCGGACGAAGTCGCGGGCATCAGCTTATCTACGTAATAAAATTCTATGATTTGACTGACAGAGTGTTCAACTGGTGGATCTAGAGGCAGAGAGAGAGATTTTGGACAGGAGTTCCTGCATGGTAGTTTTAGAGCCTGATGGTGACTTGCCATTACTAATTCTGTGCCTCCGTACCACAAAAGGAAAAAGGAACCCTTATAGGATCACTTTGTTGTCTGTCTGTCCATCTGTTCGTCGTGTCTGTCAAGAAAACCTATAGGGTACTTCCCATTGACCTACAATCATATTTGGCAGGTAGGTAGGTCTTATAGCACAAGTAAAAGAAAAAATCCGAAAACCGTGAATTCGTGGTTTCATCACAAAGATTAAATTAAAATGTGTTCATGAATAAATAAAATTAGTGTTTTCAAAGTAAGATTACTATACCAAGTGGGGTATCGTATGAAAGGGCTTTACCTGTACATTCTAAAACATTCTATTTATTTTTATGCATAATAGTTTTTGATTTATCATGAAAAATGTCGGAAAAAATACCCGAGTACGGAACCCTTGGTGCGCGAGTCTGACTCGCACTCAACCGATTTTTTTCATATATGTATTATATAATATATAATATATTTGAAAAAAATTAAATATTTCAGATTGATGGGAAAGAAGCAATAGGGCCTCTGGTTGATTTTGGCATACTCATGTACCATATTGGAAAAAAGTTATACGAAGCAAACAGTGGACCATACTTTTATTTGTCCAAGTTAGAAGGCGCGGGGGAAGCTAAACTTTGGAATGAAATATTTGTATGGACCCAGGACCAACTTGGGTTACCGCAAGGCACTATAAGAGCGTGTGTGTTGATAGAGAATATTATATCGACCTTTGAATTGGATGAGATTCTGTATGCACTAAAGGATCATTGTATGGGGTTGAATTGTGGGATATGGGATTATTGTGCGTCGATTATTGCCAAGTTTGGTATGTACTTACTTCATTTTTAACCCCCGACCCAAAAGAGGGGTGTTATAAGTTTGACGTGTGTATCTGTCTGTGGCATCGTAGCTCCTAAACTAATGAACCGATTTTAATTTAGTTTGTTTTTGTTTGAAAGCTGGCTTGATTGAGAGTGTTCTTAGCTATAATCCAAGAAAATCGGTTCAGCCGTTTGAAAGTTATCAGCTCTTTTCTAGTTATTGTAACCTTCACTTGTCGGGGGAGTTATAAATTTTTAATTTAAAATTGTTTAAACAATGTGCCATGTTCATTGCCTGTTTAGCTTCGCTACCCGTTGAGCTGTGCCTACGTAAAGTGTCGATATAAAGTGGTCATTTGGTTTTAGGTGACCGCAAAGAGTTCGTATTACCCGATAGGAACAAATACGTGAACATGGACAAGAAATTCCTGAACAGTTATATGAAGCTAGTGGTGGCCACTTGCCACGTAAGAGGCGCGCTGGCCACGGGAGGCATGGCGGCGGCCATGCTGAAGGCGGGCAGCGATGGTGCTGATGCCAAGTGAGTGCAAGTATAACTGGGTTGCTCTAAAGGTGAACGCACACTTATCCGAGCCGTACGCGTCGAACGAGTCGAATTTTAGAATCCTGTAGAAATCTCATGAAACCTCGCACACTTCTCCGCGTCGAATCTTCTAAATCGGATTTCATATAGAGAATTCTAAAATTTATTTCGTTCGACTCTTTCCACGCGTTCGGCTCGGATAAGTGTGTGTTCACCTTAAGTTTGAACCTCGCTGGAATGCGGCGCCTCTCCCACTTCCCCGCTCACCTCCCCGCGGTCGTCTTGTCGTGTCAGTACGGTTCGCATATCGTACCTAAACGACAGTGTGACGTAATCGATGCGAGGTTCAAACTTAGCTTGACCGAGTAGTACCTCAAAAACTGACTCAAAATCATTTATTCAAAGTAGGTACTATTGTATTGCAATCCTTTTGAAGGTCAGAATTGTTAGATTTGTAAGATGATATAGTGGTGATAATTAATTACATAAACATAAAACTAAACCAACGAGGATTTAGGGTTACATACACGGATTTGTAGTAAGCGATAGGCGATTCATTCGATAAACAATGGAATTATTCGATTGTTCCATTGTTTTTTCATCAATATCTCAATATACCTAATTACTTATAGATTCCGTTAAAACGTTCCGGGTATCTTTAAAACAAGAGTGAATAGGCACCTTCTATTTAAACGCATCCCATCTTAGACCACATCATCACTTTCCATCAGGTGTGTTTGTGGTCAAGCGCTTACCTATAGTGAATAAACAATAAAAATAAAAAAAATTCTCAAAATATTTCCTTAACACACCCCTACTCAAGGACCATTCAGTCAGTCAATCTCAATACTGTTTATGTATATGTTAAATAGATTTAGATTTCTTATTACAGGTCAAAGGCAATAATCGGCAGGGTCCTGGAAGCGAAGTCTAAGGAAATTAACGCTGGAGTTGATGGGTTTATGGTGTACGACTCCCGTATGGTGCCCCATATAAACGAGGTACAGTATCTGCCCGGCAAAAAAGATTTTAGGGTTCCGTACATCAAAAGAAAAAAACGGAACCCTTATAGGATCACTTTGTTGTCTGTCTGTCGTGCCTGTCAGGAAAACCTATAGGGCACTTCCCGTTGATCTAGAATCATTTAATTGGCAGGTAGGTAGATCTTTAACCAACAACTGAAGGAAAAAAATCGAAAACCGTGAAGTTGTGGTTACATCACAAAAAAAAAATTTAAATGTGTTCACCAATAATATTAGTATGTTCAATTTTTAAAGTAAGAACCAAGTGTGATATTAGGTATGTATATGAAAGGGCCTTGACCTGTACATTCTAAAACACATTTTTATTTATTTTTATGCATAATAGTTTTTGATTTATCGTGCAAAATGTGAAACATACCCGAGTGCGGAACCCTCGTTGCGCGAATCTGACTCGCACTCGGCCGGTTTTTCTTTATTTATCTAAGAGGTTGAGATTACGTGCGGTAAATACCAAATCATGAAATAAAAAAGCTAATTAAGTACTTCTTAATGCATTCGAGGTCATAGATGTCAGTATCAAAACAAAAAGCAAAAAAATCGGTCAAGTGTGAGTAGGACTTACACACGAAGGGTCCCAAACCATCGTATCTCAAACTAGTATCCCCGGCTTCGCACGGGTGGACACTACCACGAAAAATCCTATCTATTTTCCGGGATAAAATATAGCCTATACGGATTCGAAAGAATCCCTCTAAGTAATGGTAAAAGAAATTTTGAAATCGGTCCAGTAGTTTTTGAGCCTATTCAATACAAACATACAAAAATACAAAGGTTTCTTCTTTATAATTAGTATAGATTTTTATTCAAGTAGATTTTTACAAGTGCTTTTGAATCGTCAAAATAATTTACGTGCGGAATACCGAATTTGATGACGGATCTATCTTGATGTGATTTAGTAAACTAATTATTTCGAGAAACAAATCATTTTCTTGTGATAGAACCACAAATTCAGTTTTTCAGATTTTTTCCTTTATTTGTGTTTAGACATTGCTACCTGCCAAATTTCATGATTCTAGATTCTAGATCAATGGGAAGTAGGTACCATAATATAGGTATCTTGACAGACACGACGATGTAATCCTACATAAGGGTTTCTTTTTAACTCCCGACCCAAAAAGAGTGGTGTTATAAGTTTGACGTGTGTATCTGTCTATCTGTCTGTGGCATCGTAGCTCCTAAACTAATGAATTGATTTTAATTTAGTTTTTTGTTTGTTTGAAGGGTGGCTTGAAAATCGGTCCAGCCGTTTGAAAGTTAACAGCTCTTTTCTAGTTACTGTTACCTTCACTTGTCGGGGGTGTTATAAATTTTTAATTTACTCTTGTTTCTTTTTGAGGTACGGATCCCTAAAAGTACTTACGCATGAAAACAAGAACGAAGGTCATCCGTCGAAAGGTCGCTTTTTGTGTCAGTGAAAATTACTTTTTATCCAAACAGGAAATGCAGCGTGAACTGCGAATCCAATTTTAATAATTAAGTAATTTTCTGTTACCTCCAAATTTTTTGTCTGTTATAAGTAATTTAAGTAGTTACGTCTAAAAAAATGTAGGTTTTGATTCTTCAAATATTTTTTAGTAGCCGATGCCCGCGACTTCGCCCGCGTGGATTTAGGTTTTTCGAAATCCCGTGGGAACTCTTTGATTTTCCGGGATAAAAAGTAGCCTATGTGCTAATCCAGTATATTATCTATCTCCATTCCAAATTTCAGCCAAATCCGTCCAGTAGTTTTTGCGTGAAGGTGTAACAAACATACACACACACACACCACACACACACACACACACAACACACACACACACACACACACACCACCACACACACACACACACACACCCACACACACACACACACACACCACACACACACACACACACAGAACACCCACACACACACACACACACACACACACACACACACACACACACACACACATACATACATACTTTCACCTTTATAATATTAGTGTGATGATGGTAAATAAAATTGTTATTGAACATCTTACAAAATTGTCTAAATATTTGATGAATCAAAAACCTAATTTTTTTCTAGACGTAACTACTTAATATCAGATAAAAAAACCGGCCAAGTGCGAGTCGGACTCGCGCACCGAGGGTTCCGTACTCGGGTATTTTTTTCGATATTTTGCACAATAAATCAAAAACTATTGTGCATAAAGATAGATAAAAATCTGTTTTAGAATGTATAGGTAAAGCCCTTTCATATGATACCCTACTTGGTATTGTAAGCTTGGCCCATATTAATTATCTATAAAACATAGTTGGCGCCACTCAAATCATAACATCATATTAGAAGGCGTCATTGATTGGCTGAAGTTGTTCAACATCTGATCGATAAACGTACTGTATATAAAATTCTTATAGTTTTTAGTTGATGAATTGTAGCATAATAAAGGATAATATTTGTAATCAATATATAAGATGAAAACATCTTTATTACTTAGATGATTTGTGAAACGAGCTTGATGATTTGTATATTAGTCACTAAGTTTATTCATTGTACAATTTGGATTGGCCGATAACGATAAGATAAAAAGGGGAGTGGCTAATAAACGTGGAGAGGTTACCTGTAAGAGTGGTTTTAAAACGACGACATTCAAAAATATACTAACGTAAGAGGAACAACATTTATTTGACACAAATGTAAAAGTTAATAAATTTAAATATGAAATAAAAGTGTAATAATTTATCATAAAGATTGTGTTTGTGATTTCGTCAGACCTTACCCAAAAGGTCAGAAGAGGGACATCAAGAAAATATAATATTTTCTTGTCACGCTCACGACTCAGAGAAACAAGTGGAAATATACAGAGGAACGAGAAAGAAGTGGAGGTCTAGTAGACCACAGACATTTTGGAGCACAAGGCCAATATTTGGGCCTCAATATATCAAAGTACCTAGTCATGGCATCAAAGGATTTCTGGATAAACGGGTAGGATCTTTCCATGATTTTATTTTTATTGATACCTATTAATGGTAATTTTTTTTTTATTTGTGTGGGTTTTCGTTTTGTTTGTTCTACATTTAGTTATCATTTTGTTAGAAAGCTTTGCTCCGAGTTGGAATGGAAATTATATAACGTTATGATACCTAGAATTACCCACATGTTTATAATTCATCTTGTATATTGGTTATACAAATGCGATCGACCTTCAAATTGTGGTTTAAATAACATTGAGGTATTTAGAAGGCTTATTTTACAATGAAAAATGAAAAATGTTTATTTACAAAATACAGTCTTGTACAATTTTCCTGTGTCTGTGTGGTGGTACCCGCACTAGGTTATCCTGTATCGTGGGTACAATGGAATAGATAGTGAACATAGTGTTAAACAATATAAAAAGTGTGGTTTACTTAATGATGGGCGTTATTGTTACTTTTAAATAGTTTTCAGGATGTATCTACTATGTCCTGCCGGGGTTTTATTTCTCATTAAATGATTTCACAGGTGAATATCTCACGGAACGTGGTATTTCAATCTTCACACTTGTAATCGTGTGCCGAATTAGTTTGGTTAAGAGTTACGATAGGGATTTATTTTCACATAGTGGTTTTGTTTTACGGAAGGTAGGTTCTGGATTTAGGTTCAATCGTTTGCTGCACTCATTGTATAGATAGATGTTTTCCTTTTTCTAGCACACAGTGACGCGATATTATCACACAGCACTCATTGGGCATCTTGAATGTTGTTTTGTGAAATTATTATTTTTTGTAAACCGCTTTGGGATAAGGTAGAAAAAGTTACATGAAATAGCTTTTCGTTTTACGCCTGCCAGTGAAATAATCCGTCTCTACTTGTAATGGTTACTAAGTGATTGGGGATATAAAATGTTAATTGATAAAAATGAAGGTGATCCGTTGTAATAAAGTAATAGTGACCAGGGTTAATAAATTGAGCATTTTGAGAAATATAAATCCTAAAATGGGTGTAAAAGTAGGTTTATCTTATCTGGTTATTCTTTAACTAAATTTAAAATTATGGTAGGTAGGTAGTCAGATAGTTTTAAAATACGGGGTGCATAAATAAGTGTTTTTTTTTTTACAAAAGTGAGGAGAAATGTTTTCATTTATCTATTTTTACCACTTGAAACGCGTAATGTTTGAGTTTCAAACATAACTTTGCTGATAACAGCTCACCATGAACAACCCATGGCCGGCCCACTACTGAGCAACAAGTGTCTCCTCACAGAATGAGAAGGGTTTAGGCCGTAGTCTACCACGCTAGATAACAGCTAATTTACTTTTAATACTGGCACAATAATTTGAGTACTACGAGTAGCAGGTAGGTATAGTATATGGGCAGCGGGGTTTTTTTTTTTTGTTTACCTGTATTCACGCAATTAACTGTGTACTGCCGCATTTAAATGCAATATGATTTTGTTTTTATTGGATTAACATCGCTTGGCGGGTTAAATTCCTGGCAAATGTTCTATTAAAATTAGAGTAAGTTTTTTTTTAATGGTAATATACCTACAGTACTGCCCTTAGGGCAGGGCGCGATTATAAGTACCTACTACCAAAATACTATTTTCTTTGTTGTACGAAAGAAATTTTAGGCAAATATCTTTGCACTACGCTCGCGTTTGTGGCATGACATTATCCCAGAAATATATTTAAAAAAATTTTCACGCTCGCTTGACTCGCTTCGCGATAGTTCAGTTTCGATATGCATTTAGTTAACGAAACTCTCAGGAAACCACGTTTGTTGTGCTCTCGAAATTGATCAGTCTGTTTGATAAAATCGAAATGCGGTGCCTTATAAATTTCGCTTAGGAGCGCCGGTAGTATCTCATGATAATATGAATAGTGATCATAATTTTTTTTTTAGGCTGATTAAGCATTGAAGGTTTTTCGGCTGGTCTGGCATTTCGCCTGATTTTATGTTTTTGCTTATTTAGCGCGTTCAGGAAAGCTTTGACAACGTTTTATAACATGAGTATATATATATTTTTTTTGTTTTAGTTACCGAAACAGAAAAAAAAAAGCATTAAAGATGTGGGACCGAGGGATAAATCTAGTGTGATTTTTGGTTGGATTATGAAGTTGTAGTTAGGGTATTTAAAATAGAAAGATTTCAATTGTAGGAAATGATGTAAAACATGTTGAGGATAAGTTGTGTAATAAAGTCGATAATTCACTTGTTGGATGTCACGCGATCTCATTGCGAGGAGGAATCTTTTTCTTGTCTCTGTTTTTATAAATACGGTGTTCTGACGGGTTTTTTATTTACGTCTCGGATTATTGAATACTTTCGGTGTTTGATTGGACGGTTAGAGGTTGCAAAAGCAATCGCCCTCTAATTAAAACATTTATTTAGGCATTAGTTCAATTTGGATTAAATCTCGCGAAAAGCCACGGTGGCTGTCTCTCGCGCGTCTTGGAAAGACATTCCTAATGCCTGTTTTTCTGAGGGAGGGATGCATTATCAAGTGAGATGAGCTGCAATGTTTGCGGCTGACTATTTTGGAAAATTTGCAATCGTGGCAAGTGGAGTAAAGTTTGACTAAGCTATTTAATGAACAAAGTATATAATGGATTTGGTGAATGGTTATATTATATAACATTTTGATAAATGGATGAATTTGAAGAGTGTATGTATGTGGTTGATGCACATTTGTTTCATATTTTTACTTAAGTTATAAAGTATTACATTTGGTGAGTAGTTATTTATATTTGGTAGGGTAGGTTTGATAAACAGGTAGTTATCTTGATTAATAAGTGAGTTATCATTTTATAAATGCGTACTTTAATGTTTGATGAACTGGTATACTTGATAAATGTGCATATTTTCATACTTCAAAGACAAGTTGTACCTATTAGTTTCTTCAAGCTTTTAGTTGCTGATAATTATATTAACATTCTTTAGAGCGCATGTCCTATGGACGAAATCGTTTATACATACTTTCACTGTTTGAAATGTTACAATCATAAAGATATAGTTATGACTAGAGGGGGTCATAGCTTGTTGCCGCTCTTGTACATCCATGTGTCAACTAGGTATTGTTATCTCAGTATATTTCAGGGAACCTCCGTTCGGGTGAAAGCGATAGCTGTTGGATAAATGCTTGTTGGGTTATCAGAAGACCGTGTAGTCTTCGATGAGGTTACTTGTAAATATTATAGCGAAATAGTAAGTTTAAAAATAGAATGAGGCTAAACTAAAAAAATGAGACAAAGATAAAAATAATAACTTAAAGCATTGAAACAGCATAAAGTGAAATAGTAACTTACAAACTATACATACATATTTACGAATTATGTAGATAGATATAGTATTACTGGATTATGTATATCAAATAAGAATACTGTCAGCTCATGTTTTGTTTTCGGCGTGGTAATTTTACGCTTAAAACTCATAAGAGATATCATGAGGTTCGCTTTCTGTAAAAGTTATTAGCTTTAACAGTTAATTGATTTATTACATTATTTATTTATTATACACTCAACAAGTAAAAGTATTTTGTTTTGACAAAATCCAAAGAAGTACCTATTGGATTAATAAGGCAAGGTACGAAGCATTGGCTGGATTTTACAACATTTAAAGTTTCCTGTTCATTTTTATCATTGAGTTAATTTGAGGCGGAAGGATCCTCTGGAAAATTTTTAAGATTAAGTTATTAGTAAGAAAGTATATTTTGATTAGGTTAGTTTAAAATGTACAGCCGGTAATTTAAAAAAAATATATATATTTAATTTTACATAATAGGTGAAGCTGGTTGATGCACCAAAAATCAAATTATCATAGGAATTTAATTAAGCTAACATTTTTATTTATTATCAACTTCAAATATACAGTAGCAAACTGATTAGTTGGAATACATGCAGTGATTGGAATATTTAAGTTCCGATAGAAGAATCTATATCGTGGCTTGTTCCTTTATGGACAAGAATATTTTTTTTTGACTCGTGGGACCACTTACACAAAATATCAACGTTCGGTTTGGAGGTCTTCCATGGCTATTCCTACAGTTCCATGAGGTATTGAAGAGGTTAACACTTTGTCGCTCATCACATCAACCAGCACGGCATTTGGGTATGATGGATGGATGTAGATAGGTACACATTTGATGGGGGGGGGGTTTAGTGGTTTGTATCAATAGGAACCAGGGGTTGAATGAGGAAGGCTGAGGACAGTACGTGTGGTGCTTACTAGGGAAGGTTTATGTTCAACAGTGACCTTATGATGATGACGATGTAGATGACGATGATGATGATGATGGACGTACGAGGACGAATCTTTTACGAAACGAATAAAGGAAAATCGAACAGATGCGGGTCATTACGGTTAACATATAAAATAATGTATAAGGTACCTACTTTCTTCTAATCTTTATGATCGATCAGCTTGTGATAGAGATCTTGATGTCGTAGAGAATAGAGATGTATCGAACGGAATATTTATTTCATTTTTTTTCCTGCTATTATGTTGATATCGCTTTTCTCTATGAAAAGGAATTAATGATAAACTAATAGGTATCATTCGGCGGCGAGTCGCGACTGTGTCGTTCCCAGGGTCGAATTTGGTAGTTCTGCTTATGTTACTCGAAACGACAAAGTACGCCATATGGTGCATATTATGGCTAAAATAAAATATATAAGTATCATGTGAAATTATAAATCAAAGATTCTTTTTGCATGTAGATATTATATGGTTAAGAGGCACAAGTGACGCAACTACTGTACCCTGGCGTTTGTTTAACATTGTCCATTAGTACTTCAGAATGTGGATTTTGCTAGGAAAAAAAAAAAAAAAAAAAAACAATAGGTAATTGTAAGAAATATGGGAAGCGTAATCTGCATTAAAAGAAAAAGTTTGAATTGGAAGCAACCAGGCATAGGATTTTCATACATCCGTAATCACGTTCCTCTCAACTCTCTAACTATCACGGTTCACGGTACGCCGTTCACAGTTCAGGCCGTGACGCACGTGCAGACGGACAGACGGACGGAGAGCAGAGGTTTAGAAAATAGGGTCTCGTAGGCACCCTTCGAGGGGTACGGAACTGGAGAAAACTAAATTATAATAATGATAATAGGTTTTCTAGGTTACCAAGTAAAATTACTTCTCTTAGGTCGGATTGTATTATGATGGATGCTTATGAAACAAAATTAAATGAACGGTCTACTCAAAGTGTTTTATGTTTGCAGGATCCAAGGATGTTGGAAATGAATAAATGAGGAAAAGAAAGACCCAAAACTAGGTATGGGTCAGGGACACAAAGTCCCAAGGAAGGAAAGCCCCGAGGTTACGGGCTATGGACAAAAAGTCCTATAGGAGGAAGGAGGTAGACCCTAGGATAAGGGTCATTAAAAATTTGGATCTGGAGGGAAAGAACCCTAGGATAAGGGTCATTAAAAATTTGGATCTGGAGGGAAATAAGGACAATCACATATGTATCCCGGTAGAAGAGAGACGCGCCAAGGCTCGGAATCCGCGATTTTCCAATAAGAAGGGAAGAAGAAAATATGTGCGTAAAACTATTGCGTTGAAAGTGTATGAAAATGTTTTGTGATTTAAATCGAGAACTGGCGGCGATTAACTTTAAGTTTAGAGAGTTTATTTTATCAAAAGGACAAGAAGTTCACTTACACATATTCATATTAAGAATCGCTCCCGATTCTAAATATAAATATAGAAGAAAACATAATCTTTAAAGGTATGGTGACTATACAATAATATAAAAAGTCAAAACACGTTATATTCGTTAACAAACTATACCTACATCTAGCTAAGATATCTATGGTGTTTGACACTGTTTGATTAAACTTTAAACTTTGTAAAAGATTTTTCCTCCAGTATGAGTTTCGGCAAGTACATTATGTAGTAGAGCTAGGTAGTTTACATACCATAATTAGTCCTAGCTTTATGTAATTGTAGCATAATAGGTATGTTCGTTTTGTGTACCATATTTATGAGATTTAGCTTTAAAGTGATGCGTGTATGTACGGACTTTAATAGTATTTTCCTAACAAATAGACATATTTTGAATTTGTATAATTGACTTATATAATATAGTTCATCAGTTTTCTTATATAATTCTTTAGTGGGAAGGAGAGTCTAGTTGGAACAGAACTTTTAACAATTTATTTTGAGATACTTGAAACCCTTTAAAGTAGTTTTTAGTAATTAGTTTTACATGCTCATCCCCAAATCTCTATTGAGTGTTCCTGTAAAATATTGGCTTGTGAGTTATAATTGATGCTTCGGACTTTATGCATATACCTACCTTCTTTGATTAAATTGAGGCCTCCTTTAGTTGCTACTGGTCTCGCAATTTTTGATATCTTTATGATTTTTGAAAAATTATTTATAAATTTAGAGTGTCTGCATCTTTTTATTTTAATATTAGCGGAAGAGAACAGAAAAATGAATTTTAGATTAAAGGCTAAATTTGAGTGCTACTGTAGACTGGCAGGTAAAGTTGCGAGGGTAAATAGTTTGGAATTGAATTGAGTTTATCTGCTATTTTCTAATTATATCGGATGGAAAGGGGTGCTGCGAGTGCTCTAAAATTAAGTTGCAATCATAATCAATACCAATGTATCAATAAAACTGTATATTCCTTCTAGTTAAGTTAGCAAGAATATTAATTTAATTAATTACTATCTTAATTTTTTTTTTGTTTTGTTGAACTAAGTCTTTGTCATTTTGGTTGTGAAGTTTACATGTTACTTAAGTTTTAATTTTTTTTTAAAAGCGATGAGACTCGCTTAAAACAGGATGGCCGAGCTGTAAGCTTGGCCCATATTAATTATCTATAAAACATAGTTGGCGCCACTCAAATCATAACATCATATTAGAAGGCGTCATTGATTGGCTGAAGTTGTTCAACATCTGATCGATAAACGTACTGTATATAAAATTCTTATAGTTTTTAGTTGATGAATTGTAGCATAATAAAGGATAATATTTGTAATCAATATATAAGATGAAAACATCTTTATTACTTAGATGATTTGTGAAACGAGCTTGATGATTTGTATATTAGTCACTAAGTTTATTCATTGTACAATTTGGATTGGCCGATAACGATAAGATAAAAAGGGGAGTGGCTAATAAACGTGGAGAGGTTACCTGTAAGAGTGGTTTTAAAACGACGACATTCAAAAATATACTAACGTAAGAGGAACAACATTTATTTGACACAAATGTAAAAGTTAATAAATTTAAATATGAAATAAAAGTGTAATAATTTATCATAAAGATTGTGTTTGTGATTTCGTCAGACCTTACCCAAAAGTATAGTTATCTTAATTTGATTTAAACACATTTTAACTTTTTTAATGATGTAACCACAGATTCATGGTTATCAGATTTATTCCTGTACTTGTGCTATAAGACCTACCCACCTGTCTTTCATGTCTAGGTCAACGGAAAGTACCCTGTAGGTTTACTTGACAGACACGACGGACGGACGGACAGACAGACAGACAACAAAGTGATCCTATAAGGGTTCCGTTTTTCCTTTTGGGGTACGGAACCCCAAAATTGGGTTCGTCATGATGATGAATGAGCATAACTTTAGAGATTATTTCACAATTGCAGCTATGGAAGAAGACAAGCGGAACACCAAACCAAATTCACCGTAAATTCGACCTTAACATAACGCCAGAAGAGCTATTGTCGCTTCCAAGCGGCGGCGTGACCATGCAAGGGTTGAAACACAATGTGGCGGTTTCCATACTGTTTGTTTACCACTGGTTCGCGGGGATCGGACACTTCTTCTATAACGGGAACATTGAAGATTCCGCCACCGCGGAGATATCAAGAGCGCAGATCTGGCAGTGGATTCGATTCTCGGTGAGTTAAATTTTTTTTTCATAGAGAGAAACTTCAAAAAAATTTAAAACGCACGATTGCACAAGTCTTAGGAAACAAGTGTAAATTAAAAATTTATAACACCCCCGACAAGTGAAAGTTACAGTAACTAGAAAAGAGCTCATAACTTTCAAACGGCTGAATTGATTTTCTTGGATTATAGTTAAGAACACTCTCGATCAAGCCACCTTTCAAACAAAAAAAAAACTAAATTAAAATCAGTTCATTAGTTTAGGAACTACGATGCCACAGACAGATACATAGATACACACGTCAAACTTATATCGCCCCTCTTTTTGGTTCGAGGGTTAAAAACCGGCCAAGTGCGAGTCAGACTCGCGCACCGAGGATTCCGTGCTCGGGTATTTTTTCGACATTTTGCACGATAAATCAAAAGCTAGTTAGTATGCATAAAAATAAAGAAAAATCTGTTTTCACAGCACATCGTGAAGCTCAATGTTGCTTGTAGAAAAACATAGCACCAAAAAGTTAGCTTAGCACAGCATAGCTCAGGATAGCTCAATGTTGATTGGTCACTCTAATACTTTCGAAACTTCTCTAATATACTTTAGTCATTTCGAAATTTTTTGCGACTTGGTATTATCCAACACCAGCTTCTCCTTTCCGCAAAGGTTGCCTGGTAGAGATTGCTCTAAGCAATAAGGCCGCCTTTGTTTACAATTGTTTTTTCTGTTTTCTTCTTTCTGTGTTGTGTTCCTTTACATGTGTTTTTGTGTTCTTTTGTGTTCTATCTATCTATCTACTTATACTCATATTTCTTATTTTCATTTCCAGCCAATACTAGAAGAGAGTCAAAACCAACAAGTAACAGCACAGCTGGTGGATAAAGTAGCCACCAACTTCGCTTCCCACGCTCATAAGAACCTCTGTCGCTCAAACGCTGAAAGAAAGCGCCTTACAGCGGCTAAATACATGTGCCTAGAACTTTTCTTAGCTAGAAACCCTCCAGAGTTTATCACTAGTTATCTGAACGACAATCATAAGTTCAGGACTTTGCATAATAAAGCGCTACTAAGCAATCTTTAAGGGTCACGACTAATTAACCAACGCCATTCAAATATAGGCTTTAAGCCAGGGTTTGAAGGTGTATTTTTAAAGCACAATATAAAACTAGTAAGATTGAGCGTTCAAATAAAGTACCTAATAGTGGCTAAATACATGTCTAGAACTTTTCCTAGCTAGAAACCCTCCTGGGTTCATCACTAGTTCTCTAAACAGTTAACAGTCATAACTTTAGAACTCTGTTTGATAATGCGCTTTTAAGCACATTGCAAGAATGTTGGCATTACAAGAATCGATAAAGCAACGCTTCGAGAGGGCAGCATTGAAAATGAAAATAGAGGTTTGATGAACGGGCATTTAAAGTATCAAATGAACGAGAAATACTCGAAAATGTTTGCGTTAAAAGAAAGCACCTTGAAGTGGCTAAATACATGTGTTTAGAACTTTTCCTAGCTTGAAACCCTCTCGAATTCATCACTAGTTATCTAAAAGACAGACATAAGTTCAGAACTTTGCATGATAAAGCGCTGTTAAGCACATTGCAAGAATGTTGGCATTACAAGAATCGATAAAGCAACGCTTCGAGAGGGTAACATTGAAAATGAACGAGCATTTAAAATTTAATATCAAATGAACGAGATTTACCTGAAAATGTTTGCATTGAAAGGGAGTATCTTGAAGTGGCTAAATACATATTGTGGTTAGAACTGTTCTTAGCTAAAAATCCTCACGAGATTTCATGATGAAACTAATATCAATTAGCACCTATAGTTCGCGACAGGTCGACTTGGCAATTGGGGTGGGGATGCCCCGCACAGCCATACAGCGCGGGTGTGCGGGGGCTGTGTGTGCATACCCCGATAGCCATGTCGACCTGTCGCGAACTATACATTTAAAATGAAAATGTATCTTTTATTGACCAAGGAATGACGCCAAATTTTAATTATTAAGTTTTGTTCATATTTGGAAAGAGTTATGCATAATTATTCAGTCATATATCAAACAAGCTGATGCCCGCGACTTCGTCCGCGTGGTTTTACGTTTTTCAAAATCCCGCGGGAACTCTTTGATTTCCGGGATAGAAAGTAGCCTATGTGTTAATTCAGGGTATAATCTATTTCCATTCCAAATTTCAGCCAAATCCGTCCAGTAGTTTTTGCGTGATTGAGTAACAAACATCCACACTTTCACATTTATAATATTACTAGCTGTGCCGCGACTTCGTTCGCGTGGAATAGTGACTTTGACGGCGCGGCTCTCAGCGCGCTTTATATAGCCAAGGACGCTCAGGCGCGCCGCGCGAGGCGTGTAGTACGTACTCTGTACGTTAAAAATGTTCGCCGTGATTCTTTAAATTGACATAACTTTTTTATTTATGAACCGATTGACATGAAATAAACACTAAATGTTAAGTGAAGCTTACTACAATATATTAGTGAAAACCGTATCTAAATCGAATAAGCCGTTTCTGAAAAATAGTCAAACTACAAACCAAAATGTGGCAAAGAAGGGAACAATTCCCTTTTATTTTAAACCAATCAAAATTGATGAAAGAAAAAATGGGAAAAACCAGCTTTTTCGTCCCAAAAATGAGTAATTTAACATGCATTTGTAAAGTCCTTCACCAAAATGTTGCTGGCTTTCTAGCAAAGAAAGACCTAGTAGAAATCATGCTTGAAGATCTGCAAGATCCGGATAAAATTGATATACTATGCTTCACGGAAACTTTCATTCCAAAAGGGCATGAAAGTAATATAAAACTACATGGTTATTTATTAGCATCTAATTACTGTAGAACAAAAAGAAGGGGTGGTGTTTGTATATTAACATTACAAGGGATAGGATCAAAAAATTTAGAATATCTACATACTATAAGTGAACCTAAAGCATTTGAATGTTGTGGGATAGAAATAGTAGACAAAAATCTATTTATCATCTGCATCTACAGAACACCTGATTCTAATGTTGGTATATTTTTTGAAAAACTAAGAATTGTGCTTCAGAAATACTGTAAAAAGAACAGGAGAATTATCATAGCAGGTGACTTTAATATAAATACACTGCATTGTAATAAAATTTCTGAGCAGTTACAGCAAATCGTACAAAATTTTAACTTTAAATTACACATTAATTTACCAACGAGAAATAATACATGCATTGATCATATAATGAGTAATATTGATAATGCTATAGGCTCTTTACATAATTACGATATTTCTGACCATAACACAGCACAAATTTTAAGTTTCACAAATGATAACATTAAAAATAAATTATCGATGTTTATGTACAAACGTGATTATTGTAATTATAATATTGATATTTTCAAAAATTATCTAAAAAGTTTGTCATTCAGTGAAGTCTATGAAGAAAAAGATTTCAATAAGGCATTTAGTAAATTTCATTCTTTGGTTACTCTATTGTATAGACTTTGTTTCCCGAAGGTAAAAATAAAAAATATGCAATACAGTGGAAAACAGAAATGGATAACTAAAGGTATTCGAATAAGCAGTAAAATAAAAAGAGCATTAAGATATAAAATATTAAAAAAAAAAGACAATAGCAATAAGAATAACTATATGAAATATGCAAGAACATTAAAACATTGTATTGCGACAGCAAAAAAATTGAGTAATAGCCATTACATAGCAAACAGTAAAAATATATGTTATGCAACGTGGAAAATTATAAAAAGCGAAACAAAAAGTGACATTAGTAACAACTGCATCGAATCAGTTCTGGTAAATAATAATGAAATTACTAACGCTAAAGATATAGCAAATAGTTTTAATGATTATTGGATAAATTTGACTAATACTAGTGGTATTTGTTTGACAAAGCGAAAAATGAAATCTAGAATAAATCAAAATATAACTGGAAGTAGTCTCTTTCTCAATCCAGTAACGGAAAACGAAATATTAAAAATAATACAATCCTTGCGGAATACTAAAGCAGTAGGCTATGATGAAATTCTCACAAAAATTATTAAAATATGCAAAAATGAACTAGTTCCAGTTATAACATACCTAGTCAATTTGTCGTTTGAAAGTGGTGAATTTCCAGATGCCCTAAAATTATCGGTGGTCAAGCCACTACATAAAAAAGACGACAAAAAAAGCCTTAATAACTACCGCCCAATTGCACTCGTATCTATACTTTCAAAAGTCCTTGAGAAAGCAATGTATGGCCGATTAACTAATTTCTTTACAAAAAATAATATAATAAATAAGCAACAATTTGGCTTTCAAAAAAACAAGTCGACGATATTAGCTGCATTTAAGCTGGTTAACAAGATAGCAGAAAATATAGACTCTAAAAAACCCACGTGTGTAATATTTTTTGACATGAGCAAGGCATTTGATTACGTATCACACACCATCCTGTTAGATAAGTTGGAGCAAAATGGCATCAGAGGACCAGCTCTTAACTGGATGGAGTCTTACTTAAAAGATCGTAAGCAATGTGTAGAGATCAATTCTATCGACGAGAAGGCAACCATAATAGCCCACCAATCAAACTTCAAATATAATAGATTCGGTGTTCCACAAGGAAGCGTCCTTGGACCATTATTATTTTTAATTTATATTAATGACCTGCCTAGCGTGACAAAAAATGACTGTTATTTATTCGCTGATGACATATCAATAATCGTGACATGCAATAATAAAAATGAAATCAATATATATGAAAATGACATTAATAATGAAATTAATACGGTGGTAAATTGGCTGCAGGATAATAATCTTAAAGTTAATATACAAAAAACCACATTTATGCAATTTAGTTTAAGTGACCGTTCTAATAACTACAACCTCAATATAAATTATACAAATACCCAAATAGAAGAAGCCCTGCATGTTAAATTTTTAGGAGTACTTCTAGATAAAAATCTAAAATGGAAAGAGCACATCGAAATGGTATGCCAAAAAATTCATAGATATGTTTATGTGTTATATAGATTACGAAAAACGGCCTTTCTAAATACAGTCCTGGCAGCCTATCATGGCTATGTCGCATCAGTACTTCGATATGGCCTCATCTTGTGGGGAAACTCTAGCGAGGCTGACAGAGCTTTCATAGCCCAAAAGAGATGTATAAGAGCTATGACAGGAGCTTTTTATTTGGATTCGTGTCAACCACTATTTAAAAAATTACGTATTCTCCCACTTCCGTGCATGTATATCTATGAAATCTGTATTTTTGTCAAACAACATAATGATCTATTTATAAAAGCAAGAGATATTTATCCGAGAAATACAAGAAACGGCGACAGACTAGTCATTGCACATAGGTTTTTTAATGCATCTTACGGAAAATGCAGCTATGTCATGTGTATAAAAATATTTAATAAGCTCCCTCCCGGCTTACGGATATTACCCCTCCAACAATTTAAAAAGAATCTTTTTACATGGCTAATAGATAAATGTTTTTACTCGATAAATGAAATGTTGGCACATTAGATTAGACTATTTAATTATAACTATAATTGATCTGTAAAATAGTAATTCCTATTACACTAAAAATATTGACATCAAATAATAATATATACTGTATGTAGAATTAAAGTTGATTAGAATAGGTACATATTAAAAATAATTTTGAATCTATTAATGTTGAATGAATTGTAATAATAATAATTAGAATATTATATATTTATAATGGTATGACAAGATTGTATTCATGACTAGTTATGTTATTGTATTATTTATTGCATACCGAAAGGTAGAATTTGGAGCATCTAACAATAATAGTTTTAAGATCTGTAAACTAACCCAAATTCGCAATAAAGATTATTGAATTGAATTGAATTGAATTGATATTAGCGTGCACAAACACACAGACAAACAGACAAAAAAAAATTACAATTTCGGGTTCGGCATCGATATAATAACAACCCCTGCTACTTTTTTTTTATATATTTCCATTGTACAGACACCACTTTTCTACAATTTTATTATATGTATAGATTATTAGGATTATGAGATTTTTTGCATTATGTACTTTTCCTCGTGTGGCTGAATTATGCATAGCTCGTTTCATTTTATCCAGTGAAATATTAAATCATTGAAATAACAATTTGTTAATTTTACGTTGCGTTGTTTATTGTTAGGATGGGTATAATAAAGTAAAATTGTTGTTACATGATTACACTAAGGCTGAGATCTATATAGTGCACTTTAACTTCGGTCAGACTTAAGATAGTTAAAACGAGACAGCGCTATACCACTGGCATATGTCTGTCTCATTTTAACTGAAACTTGAGGCTAAGCAAAGTCAAAGTGCCCTCTATAGATTAAACCTGAGTACCTGCCGCGAATTATACTTGTGAGTAAGCTTTAAATGTTATACTAAATTGTTATTAATTTTTAAAATTACATATTTAAATTAATAATTATATGAGTTATACTTAATAGTTATAGGATTGTATATCGGAACGTTAAATAAAACCATTATTGTTTATTAATATTGACGTTTTATTTTCACCAAAATATAAGTTATATCTAATAATGAAAAGAATAATCATTATGAATCGAGCAGGATGCTTAGAGCAGCCGTACCGAGTTTTATAAGCAATATGTACAGTACTACTACCAATTAGCTACGCAGATATACCTGCGCAGAAATAGAGCGAATGTATCTCAGCCAATCATAGCGCGCGTCCATCTGCTTTTAGTAGTTTCCTACTCGCAAAGTTTGGAAATTATGAGCGAGATAGCACAAGTCTGTAGTTCTTGTGTTTAAAAATCTTAACTTCAAGCAATAAAGCCTTTATTTCTTTGGTGTACATTCATTTTTTGCCGATGCGACTATGGTAGTACTGTACATACATACCGTTATCGGATACCAATCCGACCTCTCACTCTCGCCAGGCAGTCGAAGTAGGATAGCAATATGTAGGTATTTGTTTCAAATAGGTATTAGGAGAGCTCGATCCATCTTTTTATACATTCATGTGCCAAAGTAAATAAGTATGTTTATGCTATCAAAAAGGACGCCGTGCCTCGGCTCTGGCGGTGTGCCTTGCGCCTAAGAATGATCTGAATGTTTGAAACATACATACAAAGAAGTGTGCGCGATAAAGATCACATTTGAACTATACACCTATCTAAGTATACAATAATAAAAAATTTAACACACATTTCGTTTAGATATTTACATAGTTATTCGTATGTTACACGTAAAAAAACAATTACGTTTATGTAAATTGAATGATTAATTAATATAATTAATAATTGATTAAACCTTTAACAGTATTTAAACGAATATAACAATGAAATAAAAGACGTTTAAACAGATGCTCTTTGTAGAAAAAAAAACCATAAGCACTTTGTCAATTAGAAATTTATTTTAATTGATTGATTAAAATATTAATAATTTAATTTGTAATCCATTTGATAATTCTAGTGTTAATCTAAAATAATTGGTCTTTTACATTCTATGACAACATAATTACATAATTATTTCAAACTACCTACCTATCTATGTATTGAATCAGGATAAATTCAAAGCGAGGTGACAAAGTTGGAAACATACATATAAACATACATTATTATCAATGCTGCTAATTCGGTACCTTTTAATCTTGTCTGGGTTTTTACATATTTACTAACTCTATATTTAAGATGGTTCTCGAATCATCACAAATAAAAAAAAAAATCTTTTTTTTCTTCTCGTCTGGCTTTACATAGATTAGCCAATGTCAGGTAATTCTATCTATAGTAGGTATACAATCTCTAAATAAAATAGACCGTTTTAAAAGTTTTGCTACTCTTTTCCGCAGCGAACATTGTAAAAGAGATAGCACTAGTTTTAGAACTGCCAGTTTAATCTGAAAGTATACAAATGAATCAGCAACACAGATAATATTAATTATTCGCCAAACCCGATTTTAAGATAAAAACATACAAAAGGGACTCCGTCTGTGATGGCGTTTGCTGGCGCGCGTGCTGTGCTTGTTTGGAGTGTTTTTTTTTGGTTAAGAGTGGATGGTTTTTGTGTTAGTTGGTGTTTTTTGGTGGTGGAACTGACTGGGAAGTGCTCTAAAGGGGCGCCGCGCGTATGTCGGTGGGCGCCGGCGCAGACGGAGTCCATACTTGTATAGATTCAATAATTTGAAAATAACTACAAACTTGACATTGGCTAATCAGAGTAAAGCCAGATTTAAAGAAAAAAAAAAAAAAAAAAAAACATACATAATCGAGACGAAATCGATTTTAATAAGAACTACATATTTCCAAATTTTATGTATTGGGTCAAAAAATAATAAAATTGAAACAAGCTTAGATTATGTTGAATTAACCCCTTAACGTAATCTAATCCACCCCATTTCACAGGGTTGTCCTAAAATCGGATTTGGCCTGTATCATTTATGTACGTATTTCATACAATTGTTGTATTTTCTTGCTTTAGTGGCTTTTGGTAGTGCCACCAAATTTCATACAAGCTCCCTTACTAAGCGAGCGTTTTGTCGTTTGATAAAGTTGCTGATTTGACTAGTAGTCATCATCCCTGTTCTCGGGTAGGACATAGTCGGGTTTTAGTGCTGTTTAACTTTTTATTAACAACCAGTCTTTTCCTTCAGCCGTGTAGTCGGGGAGCTAGCGGGCCGAGTGCGCTAAGAGACCGAGCAGCGCGAGTTCTGTTCGCCGCCCACTCTCTGTCGCGTCAGCTCCCGGATGATCGTAGTTTCTCTAGTTGGGGTGCCACTTTGTTCTTGCAGAGACAGTGCCAACGCGTGCGCTAGGGCTTCGTCTTCAGTCTGAAAAAACAAAAAACCGGTCAACAATAATTGTACAAGATATTTTAACATTTTTACGTGCAACGCTGCAAATTAATGACAACAGTGCCATCTATATGTGATTTAGTAAATTAATTTTTTCGTGTTTTTTTTTTATTATTTTTTGTGTGATATAACTACAAATTCTCAGTTTTCGATGTTTTCCTTTACTTGTGCTATAAGACCTATCTACCTGTCGAATTTCGTGTTTCCCGGTGAACGGGAAGTATCCTATAGGTTTCTTGACAGACAGGCAGACAGACAGATACCGAACTGATCCTATAAGGGGTTCCGTTCCTTTTGAGGTACGGAACCCTAAAAACTGCAGTGAAGTGAATAAGTGGTTTGTGTGAGACTATAATTGCGTACCATATTCCCCTGCACGGCAGTGAAGCTAGCGATGGAAGCGACCATCGCTCTGTCTGGCACGTTCCTCTCGTTCTGTCGAACACGAGCCATCGCTGCGTTACTGTAAACAAGAATAACTAGCATAGTAAGAAAGCTCGCGTGGATACATCTCTTAATATTATTATATATTTATCTCTTAATATTATTACATATTATCTCTTAATATTATTATATATTATTATATAATATGGTCTTTAAAAATCTCATAGGAATTCTTTAACCAAAATGGCGCTAGCATCGGCAAAGATAATGGTATGAATATTGCAGTTGTTAAGGGGCATGAGACGGGTCTGCCCGCGAAATTCCAATTTACTGTTCAATTCCAATTTATTTACTTTACTTTATTTATTTATTAATAATAATTTGCTGGCCCGCCCCTTGAATTACCCCATGTTGTAATCTAGTGGGAACTTACGCGAGCTGTCTTTTCTTGGCGCCCAGTTTTCCGTCGCAAGCGTGGTCCACTGCATGTCTGTGTCGCAGGCAGTAGTTGAGCGCGCACTCCGCGCACACCAGCGGCACCATCTCCTTAGTCTTGCAGCCTTTGTACGAACATTTATTTGTAAACACCTGTAATAACCACATCATCATCAGATCCCCTCTCAGTAAGCTTAGATTGACAACTTCACGACACAAAACCTTTAAGAACATGTATTTTTTTAAGAATATTAGCCATGCTAATCATGACTAATACTCCCCTTTCCCCTCGGATTAAGCGTAAAGCTTGTGTCAGGAGTGGGTACGACAATAGTGCAACGGGTGGGGTTTGAACCGCCGACCTTTCGGAATTCAGTCCGCTCCTCAACCGTGGAGCTATCGAGGCTCTGTTATGGGGAACTTTCAAGCATTTTTTTAAAATTCAGATACAACTTAGCCTTTGACTGCAATCTCACCTGGTGGTAAGTGATGATGCAGTTTCAGATGGAAGCGGGTTAATCTGGAAGGGTTATGGCAGTTTTTATTAAACCTTTTTGGTTTCTACACAGTATCAAACCGGAACCCTAAATCTAGGTGGTAACTAGCCACAACTGAAGCCAGACCAGATCAGCAGACCAGACCAGACCAGAGATATAGAAATTACAAAACTCCAAATCCCTGCCGGAGATCGAACCAGAGACCTCCCTCTAATAAGATCACAGTGCTTACTACTGCACCAGAAAGGTCATCAAAAAAGCATGCGGAACCTCGATTGCGGTAAAATAATAGGTATAATGTCATGATCACAATCACCTGTGATTGGTTGAAGCTCGCGCTATAGGCTACAACAAGAATAATTCAGCCAATCACAACAATTGAGATTATAATAATGATTGATTTAGTTTTCCACAATCGACCAACAGGTTTCCTCACGATGTTTAAATGTAGAAGTAGTATAAATAAGTAAATAACCTTTTTTCTCCTTTCCCTAGCTGGGTCAGACATGCACTGGTTGTCTATATGAGCGCTCACAGCCACGTCAGGGGGCTCGTCTCTCTTCCCGGGCACAGGGGACCCACACAAGGGGCACTCCGGTACTTGTACGTCTCTTGCGTTAGACGCCGTACACTCATGTTTGATGTAGGTAAAATGGTCCGAACTGCAAGGATTAATTAATTAATAGGACATAATTAGTTAGGAATTTCCATAACATTTTTTTTTTTTATATATGTGATATTTTATTTATATTTAATTACTTTGCAGCGCCCTGACGGGGCTTCATGTTGTAATATTATAATTTTTTTTTATTATGATGTAAGACATGAATGCAAATAAATAAAGAATAATTAACATAAAAAACCATTTTTTATCATTGATTTGGTGGCATTCTGTCATCATTTGCAAAAAGATTTAATTATTAATTTTACTGAACCATTAATTAAAAAAAAATCTAATACTAATCTTATGAACCAATATAAATAATAATTCCATATTAATATTAACAATAATTGAAAAAGTGCCATAATGCACTTTTTAACAATACATATTATTTGCTTTTAGACCATCAGTATTAGTAGTACTTTACTTTACTTTATAAAATCTAATAATAAATAATTTTAGATAACCTCTGACAACAGGAACACTGTTATTTGTTAACCACATAGGGAAACCCACTTTTGATAAGATTGCATAATAATATTACTTGTATTATTTTAGTATTAATAGTATTGAATGAAATTTTATTGTTTAAAACAATGTTTAACCGATATTGTATAACAGGGATAGTGTGTATCCCGGGGATGGGCAAATGTTTTGCTTCAACCCAGAAAATCAAAGAGTTCTCATGTGATTCTTAAAAAACTAAAAATCTAAATCCACATGGACAAAGTCACAGGCGTCATCTAGTATAAAGTATAAATTAATACTTATGAAATCTTACCAGTAAACTTCTCTGCAAGCATCACATTTCATGGGTAGGAAATCTGTAAAAGTAAATCCATTCTGATATTATTTTATAAATCCAAAAAATGTGTCTGACTCACCTGGTTTTATTCAGGTGGAATATCAGAAGATCCTTTCTCATATTGGGGATTTACAATAAGGAAAACTTATATGCAAAATCTGAACTTTCTAGATACATTAATATTTAAATATAGCATATAGATTTTAACTTATACATAAAATCTGTCAAAAAAATTGTATGTCACGGTTTCCTGAATAGATATGATGCTGGCTTAACTCTGTGCTATTGTAAACATCTCGTCATCCCATATTCAAGCAAATAAATCATTTCATTAATTCATAAATATCTTGGTAGTTTTGTCAAGAGGATAAAGTGGTTTTATATATCACTCTTAGCTCTCAGCAGTGAAAGAGCAAGGTAAGATTGTTGTGAAGTTCCTTTCACACACAATTATTGCAACCTTCCAGAAGTTCCAAGCACTATTTAACTATCGTCATATTAGGTAGGTACAAGTTTCACCTAAACACAATATTTTATTATTTACTTATCTAGATATCACTTTGTAGCTTTAATCATGTTATAATTTTAAAAATCTTATAGTTATGCTTGAACATAATTTTATTTTACCTACTTACCAAGTTTATTACAGGATTTGTAGGAACAATTACTTCCAATGTGCGGAAATTCCATTGTTTTATCGTTTAAAGTATACGAATTAACACTATAAAATTCAAAAAAATAGTAGTAAAGTACCAGTTAATATTACCACTTTTTACACAACAAAGTCTACCACAAGTCACCTATGACGATTGACGAATAAGTTTCTGGAGCACAACTTTTATACTTCAATATTCGTCATACCTTCGCGAATTTTATATTAATTTTGATTCGTCATCATTGTTTTCATTTTAATTTTTCATCACTTTTCATGATTTACATTTGACAACAAATTGAAAGTTGACATTAAGACGTTTTTTTTTCTCTCTCGTCTGGCTTTACAAAGATTAGCCAATGTCAAGTGTGTAGTTATTTGTAACAAGTTAATTAAACTATACAAGTATGGACCCCGTCTGTGCCGGCGCTCGCAAACATACGCACGGCACCTCCTTAGAGTGCTTTCCAGTCAGTTTTAACAAAAAAAAAAAACACTCCAAAAAGGCAGAGCACGCCCGCCAGCTAACACCAACACAGACGATATCCCATTAGAACGTTTCCATTTCCATTACGTCTTACGATTTTGGTTTTATGGAGACGCCAGATGCTTGTAACGAACAGCAAACAGCAAGCGGTGCGTGTGAATGGGTGAGCTTGACAACGCTTTGGAGCGTTCTTTTTTGTAGGCAAGCCATTGGTGGTACGCAATGACTATTGGTGGTACGCTTGGCGATGCTTGCTGCATGTTGTTTGCCAGTAAGCGTAAAGCACGTCCATTATATTTTTACCGACTTTCAAAAAGGTGATTCGGCCTGTTTTTTTATATTACACCTTGTATGAATAGGTACCTAATATCTCTATGATGTGCACCGAGTTTTTCGAAGTTTCTGGACCGTTTTTTTATTTATTTTATAAAATGCATGTGGATGATGTCGAATGTCGATGTTGATGTGCCTTTCATTGCTTATCTATATGACCTTTCGTGCCTTTGAGTTTGACAATGACAATATTTGTCAGTGTCACGTCTGTCAATAATTTGATTTTGCTTCAGCGTTGCCAGAATGTTACTTTTGTAACATTTTACGTTACTTTTGACCCCCTCATGTTTCCTCCATGTTACACGACTCAAAATGTTACTTTACGTTACTTTTAGGACTTCATAAAAATATTCAAATTTTTCCCAGCAAACCAAAAATAATCGTGAAACGGAACGCATCCAAAACAGTTTTCGTTTGTCGTAATTGGCCCATAATTTGTTAGTTTATTTCACTTTCTCTAAGTTATTGGTCTAAGTTCACTTTGTTTTGTAATTACTCTGTGATTAAAAAAGTGTTTTGTTTGTTTTTCTCTGTGACTCAACTTTGTTTTGGCTAATAAAGTTATTCGTGGACTTCGTCTGTGGTGGCGTTTGCTGGCGCGCGTGTTGTGACTTGTGTTTATTGGAACTTTGTGTTCTATGGTTCTGCTAGTGTTTATTGGTGGTGGAACTGACCAAGGAACTGACTGGGAAGCACTCTAAAGGGGCGCCACGTGTATGTCGGCGGGCGCCGGTACAGACGAAGTCCATTCTTATACATATAGTTTTCCTAACTTGTAAATAACTACAAACTTGACATTGGCTAATCAGTATAAAGCCAGTCGAGAGAAAAAAAAAAAGTTATTCGTTGCGGGGCAGTGATATTGTAGGTAGTTAGATATCTAAGTACAAAAAAAAAATTGTATCTTTATTTCGTCAAAATTCGAAAGTGATTGGTTTGTTCGTTATCCTTATCGACTGTGTATATGTGTTGCTAACACTACTTGCTTGGTAAGTAAATGTTGTATACAATGTAGTTATAAGTAAATAAGTAAGTAGTTAACTAATTAGGGAATCAGTAATGCAAAAACAAAGTCATAGTATTTGCAACTGAAAGCAGTTCGTTTTTGTATGGACTGTCATCTTATTATTAAGTCACATTAGTTTCCAGAAGTTCATTTAGCTATTTACTACTTAGTTATTGTTGTAGGTAACTTCGGTTTTCTTTACAGGAATGAGAGCGAGCTGAGTAGATACCGGCCGGCGTAACTTAAAATTTGAGTTTTACTATCGAATCTATCGATCTCTTTGCTGAGACCAAGGTAAGTAGTTAGGTACCTACCTAGTATTGTTCAGTTAACAAAACGAATTTGAAATTCCCGCGTAATTTTCTTCACTGCGTACCTACCTAGTGCGTTTTTTTTATTCTCTCGTCTGGCTTTACAAAGATTAGCCAATGTCAAGTTTGTAGATATTTTTAAGTTAGGGAAACTACATAAGTAAGGACATCGTCTGTGCCGGCGCTCGCCGACATACGCACGGCGCCCCTTTAGAGCGCTTCCCAGTTAGTTCCAGCATGGTTCTAGCACCAAAAACGCCAGTGAAACACAAAAACCAGCCACTTTTAACAAAAAAAAAAAAACGCTTTAAAAAGGCACCACACGCGCGCCATCAAACGCTACACAGAGAAAGTCCACCTAGTGCGTAGCCTCTCAAACTCAAACAGTCCTGTGTTGCCAGATCGCCCGATATAAGACGATTTTAATCTTTTTAACCCCCGATCCAAAAAGAGGGGTGTTATAAGTTTGACGTATGTATCTGTGTATGGCATCGTAGCTCTCAAACTAATGAACCGATTTTAATTTAGTTTTTTTGTTTGAAAGGTGGCTTGATCGAGAGTGTTCTTAGCTATAATCAAAGAAAATCGGTTCAGCCGTTTGAAAGTTATCAGCTCTTTTCTAGTTAATGTAACCTTCACTTGTTGGGGTGATATAAATTTTTAATTTACACTTGTATTATAAATTGATTAACAAAATAAGTTATAGCTATTCAAAGACATTTCTAAATCCGTTGGTATATTATTATTTTACATATTGATTTGTTTTCCTTTTTCAGGATCAGCAGTCAATTTATTCAATCAACAATTATTATTACGATTCTTTTTAAGCTTAACTAATGGGACAAGAAAACTGTTTAAATTTTTGTATAATAAAGTGCCATATTAACCTGTGTACCTTATTACTTTTATTTTCCACGAAAAATAAGGAAATGTTACTTTTCTCGTGAAAATGTTACATTTTGAGATGTCTCGTGTTACAATTGACTATCTGCCACTGGCAACACTGTTTTGCTTTCTTTTTGTCCATTTGTTATTGGTCTGTGCCAATGTCCGGGTTTGGCCAAAAAATATAAATTTTGACTCGAAATATAAAATTTAAATGAAACTCCACATTGTGGGTAACTAAATAATTCTGGGGATTATAGAAAATTTAATCGAAAAGATGAGTAAGCTATTCCCGTCCGCCGCAAAACTGTTCAGTGGAACTTCGATCACGGTGCGCTGTTATTTCCAACTTTATTGTGTTTTTATACTAGTTACAATAGTTTAATAAATAAAAGTGTAATTTGTAAATGTGAATTTTGTTATAGAAAGTTGCTGCCCCAGTGGTTGTTACGTCGAACGCGAAATATAGTACAAAATCGGAAGCTACATTCGAAATTAAGGTATGTATACTTTAAAACTGCTTTAAATCTTTTAAATTAAGTTAAATTCACTGTAATTTGTATAAAATTGCTTTATCTTTATGATATTGGTAGTGCTTTAAAGTAAATGTTGGCGAAAGTTTAATTTTCCATAATTATGTAACTTAACCTTCAAAATGTCAAGTGTAGGAAATGTTTTGCTTTATCAAACTGCACAGTGCAACATTGTTATAAAATTCTTGCCAAGAATTCTTGATTTTTAGTTTTCAGGGCTGCCAACCTGCGAGTCTAAAATTTTTAGGGTTCCATTCCATACCTCAAAAGTTTCTTTTTATCTTTATTGTTACAACTTTCTGGTACAAATAAATAATAATAGTAAATAAAAGGGAAAATGGGACCCTTATAGGATCACTTTGTTTTCTGTCTGTCTGTCAATCTGTCTGGCCGTCTGTCTGTCTGTTATGTCTGTCAAGAAAACCTAAAGGGTACTTCCTGTTGGCCTAGAATCATGAAATTTGGCAGGTAGGTAGGAAATAACACAAGTACATAAAGGAAAAAAAATCCTAAAACCGTGAATTTGTGGTTACTTTACAAACTACTTTACAAGGCTTTACCTGTACATTCTAAAACAGATTTTTAATTATTTTGTGGGCAATGTGTTTCAATTTTCAGTGGGGTGTCATATGAAAGGGCTTTACCTGTACATTCTAAAACAGATTTTTATTTATTTTTATGTATAATAGTTTTTGATTTGTTGTGCAAAATGTTGAAAAAAATACCCGAGCACGGAACCCTCAGTGCGCGAGTCTGACTCGCACTTGGCCGGTTTTTTTTATTATTTGTACCTAGACATAGAGTAGGGCTGTTTTTTCTCTCTTTGAGCAAGGATATGATTTAATGTCTCTTGTTTATAGCCATACAAACTTCACAAGTTGGAATCAGGTCCAGCCACATCAGCCACTCTCACAGCAGAAGATGCACTCAAATTGTATGAGAAACTTGCAGTGCTCAGGCGAATCGAGACTGCATCTGGAAACTTATACAAGGAAAAGATTATCCGTGGTTTCTGCCACTTGTATTCAGGTAATTCAATCTATACTAATAAATAAAATTGGAGTGTCTGTCTGTAATACAAAATAACTACAGTTCTTACAATTCACGAAGGCGAGTGGCTTATGCTTGTGTTTAAGTCCTATCGGTATAAGTAAGGTACACTAAATGTGTGCGTTTGCGAGCGCTTGCTCGCGACTGATTGGTCCAACATGCACGCACACTTACGCAATGCCCATGTATACGATGTAACCACAAGTAAAGTTCACTCGCCTTCGTGAATTGTAAGAACTATACCTCATATTAAGCTCATAGGGTTATTTGAACGATACCTTAACTGAATCACACGTTTTTAAAATTTTTGTCTGTCTGTCTGTCTGTCTGTCTGTTTGAAAAGGCTAATCTTGGGAACGGCTGAACCGATTTTGACGGGATTTTCACAGACAAGTAGAAAATTGACCAGGGAGTAACATAGGCTACTTTTTTAACCGACTTTCAAAAAGGGAGTTGTGTTTTTCTACCTATGTACACCGAAATCTCCGAGATTTCTGAACCGATTTGCGTCATTTCTTTTTTAATCGATAGAGGAACTTTGCGACATTGTTTCATAAAAAATTTGGAGTCCAACTCCTCAATCCTGATGCTGCAGGGGATCTGACCAATCCACGCTGGCGAAGCTGCGGGCATCAGCTAGTCATATAATAACCCACTTCTCATTGTCATCATTGTGATCAACCCATTGCTGGCCCACTAATGAGCATAGGTCTCCTCTCAGAATGAGAAGGGCTTAGGCCATAGTCTTCCTTTACTGGCAAAGCTGTGTCGCCAAGCGATTAAGCATTCCAGTATGATGCAGTTTAGAAACCCAATAGGTGTGGGCTTAATAAAAAGTGCCATACCCATTCCAAGTTAGCTCGCTCCCATCTTAGACTACATAATCACTTACCACCATGTGAGATTGCAGTCAAGGGCTAACTTGTATTCTGAATAAATAAGTAAAGGAGTTCTTATAAGATTTTTAAAAAATCTGAACTCATGCGGGTGAAAACAAGCATCATACAGAGGAACTAGATAATGCCTGTGACTTCGCCCGCGTGGATTTAGGATTTTTTTAATTCCTGTGGAAACTCTGATTTTCTGGAATAAAAAGTTGCCTATGTCAATTTCCGGGATGCAAGCTACCTCTATACCAAATTTCATATAAGTAAATCTTTTAAGGGGATGGGCCTTTAAGTATCCTGTGGGAACTTTTTGATTTTCCGGGATAAAAAGTTGCCTAGGTCCTTAAGGGCCCAGGATGTAATCTAACTCTGTACCAAATTTCATCAAAATCGGTTAAACTATTGAAAAGCTAGCAGACAGACGGACAGACACACACACACTTTCGCGTAAGTCCATCCATCCATCCATCAGCCTGTAAGCGTCCACTGCTGGACATAGGCCTTTCCAAGAGCGCGCCACCAAACACGGTCCTCCGCCTTCCTCATCCACCCGCTCCTCGCCACCTTCTTCAGGTCATCGGTCCAGCGTAAGCGCGTCGCGTAAGTATGGATATATAAATTTTGGATTTTTGAATAGGTCAAGAGGCGGTAGCAGTAGGTATGCGAGCTGCAATGCGCGAGGTAGACTCGGTAATAACGGCTTACCGTTGCCACGGTTGGACTCACCTGATGGGCGTCAGTGTTCTGGGCGTGTTGGCCGAGTTGACCGGACGGGCGACCGGCTGCTCCCGAGGCAAGGGTGGCTCCATGCACTTGTATGCGAAGAACTTTTATGGTGGCAATGGTATCGTCGGGGCTCAGGTATGTACCCATACAGAAGTTCATTAGGCTAACTACACGGGTCTGCCCGCGAAATTCAAATTTAACTTGGTTTTCGCAATTTGTAAACTAATACGACAAAGTAGGCTTACATTCTAATAGCGCCAATGGCAGTAGCATCTCCACAGGTTTATATAAAAATCTTTACTTGAAAGTGTCCAATTTAGAAATTGGTCAGAGTATCTGAATTCCGAAAGGTCTGCAATTCAAACCCCTGCACCCGTTGCATTATTGTCGTATTATTGTTGTACGTATTGTTGTACCGTCTCCTGGTACAAGATTTACGCTTAATAAGGAGGGGAAAGGGGAGTTTTAGGCATGATTAGCAAGGCTAATATTCTTATTAAAAAAAACTTTCCTGATACGCCGCGTGGTGACATCCCATATGACAGTGGGAACACGGCAAGATTTTCTCAAGTCTGTAGTAGGCGCGTTGGTGGAGAGTGCCGCAGGTGATCCTGGTTCACTGGACGCCAGCCGGCTGTTGAGGCTTGTGACATCAGAACAAGGTGCTGAAAATAAACGTGCCTGGCGTGGGAAGCGTCAGCGTCAGCCAAGGGCAAGAATCAGGCCAAGAAACCAAATCCAAGAACATGGAATGGATATTCCAGTGCATGAGTAGGATGTTCACACTACGCGTCTGATTGTGGCCATGTGGCATAAGCGGAATGTATGGTGTAAGATGGTAGAATGCGTTGTCACAATCAGATGGAGTGACAAAGAAGGAGAAACTGAAGCTATTTAACATTAATATTACAAAACAATTTGTATTTGTATTTGTTTTGTTTATTGTTTATTGTTAATACTGTGTGTCTCCATAAAAAATAAATCAATAAATACTTCCATACTAATATTATAAATGCCAAAGTGTGTCTGTATGTCTGTCTGCTACGTTTTCACGGCCCAACCGCTGAACCGATTTTAATGAAATTTGGTACAGACGTGGGACACATCCCGGGGAAGGACATAGGATACTTTTTATCCCGGAAAATCAAAGAGTTCCTATGGGATTTTAAAAAGCCGAAATCCACGCGGCCGAAGCCGCGGGCATCCTCTAGTGCTAAAATATTGAAGGCAGTGAGCAGTTAATAATAATAATTTACAAGCTAGGTAGTTACATAAATGTCATTAAAGTAAAAAGTTCTAACAATTGAAATATTAAAGGCTAGTGCAATTTTAATGCATGATTAAATGATGATCTAAATAAAATAAGCAGTTTGCAATGGCTAAAGACAATTATATAAAATTATAATAAACAATGGAAGGTCATAGAATGTCGCGTAGAATTATCCAATGGTGTATTATTTAGTACCTACTTACCCGCATTACGGGATTACAGAGTATTATGATTAGAATTATGATAGATTCGGCGTGTGTCACATTGGTGATCCCCCCCCCCCCCCCCCCCCCCCCCCCCCCCAATAACATTGTACTATATTTACTCATATATTTTATGAACTCAGATTTTTTCCTCTTTCATTTGATATCCTGCTCGATACAATAGCAGAAAAATTTTTTGGAGACCCCCACTTTTTGGATGTGACACACAACAGGTCTTTTTCCGCATGAAATATATCCTGTCATCCAGACTATAATAACGAATCAATTGACACCTCAGTCATCACAATTGGCTTAGTAGTTTAGGCGCTACGGTGGAACAGACATAAATACAAACCGACATACGCGCATACATAGGCTGCTTAAATCATAACTTGCCGTCGTAGTCGGGTAATAACTGTCATTACGCCCAATTTATTCCTTGGTTAAACATCACTCGACATTGGTGAAATCGGCATAAGTGACGATCAGCACTGTTAAAACGAGACAGTGTTATATCGCTAGCATAAATCTGTCTCGTTTTAACTGAAGCTTAACAGGGCTCTCTCCGTCACTTACTCCATACAATCGTAGTCCCAATTTCATTTGAATATTAGGCAACCAAAGTTCATGAAATTTTGCAGACATATTCTAGAAACTAATATCTGTGCCTGTGGTGTTTTAGATTTTTCTAAAAATATGTAGTTTTAAAATCACAGGGGCTCAAAGATTTGTATGTGAATTTTTAAGACCGCGTAACTTTGAAACCGAATATTTTAACGGAACTTTGGAAAACCACAGACATAGATATTAGTTTCTAGAATATGTCTGCAAAATTTCATGGACTTTGGTTGCTTAGTATTCAAATGAAATTGGAACTATGTACGTTTGTATGGAGCGAGTGACGGAGAGACCCCTCTTAAGGATTGACAACTCGTCAAATGCGAGTTAACAACGTTAAAACGAGCATAGATATTAGTTCCCGGAACGTTTCTACAAAATTCTATTTAGTAAGTATGATTGGTTAGTATTCCAATGAGAGACGAACTACGTTTGTATGGAGCGAGTGACGGAGAGACCCCTCTTAAGTCTGAGCAAAAGCAAAGTGCGCTCTATAGATGTGAGCGTCAGTGTTGTATATTTTTGTCGTAGACGCCACTGGGCGCGGGTTTGGCGTTCGCCCACAAATACCGAGGGGATGGAGGTGTGGCCTTTGCATTATATGGTGATGGAGCGGCCAACCAGGGCCAGCTGTTTGAAGCATACAACATGGCCAAGTTGTGGGACCTGCCTTGCGTGTTTGTGTGCGAGAACAATGGTTACGGTAAGTTTTCTCTTCTAATGTTAATGTATGTTAGAGACTAGGTATAATATGTATACGAATGTGATGACGTGACGCGAGAGCTCAATGATTCGTCAACTTGGGACAACGGTTACCCCTCCCCCACCACTCCACTCCTGCAGAAGCCTACTCAGCTATGCGCTATGCCTATACATACAGATTGATTGGCTGACATGAAAGGTTTTTTGTTTTTTTTTACGTAGATCCTTAGATGCCTTTGATAATTCTAACTTAAATTTATCAAGCCCATTCACTGTATAAAAGCATATTTCTTTTTATGTACCCAGGTATGGGCACAAGCGTGGACCGTTCCTCAGCCAGCTCGGACTATTATACGCGCGGGGACTACGTGCCCGGCATCTGGGTGGACGGCATGGACGTCATCGCCACCCGGGAAGCGACCCGGTTCGCTATCGAATACTGCTCCAGTGGAAAAGGTCAGTGTTGACTCTAGCCCAGGTATGGTTTGAAATTGCTTGCTATGTTAATTTGAATGAAATGTTTTTCGCTTTTTAACACGCAGGGATGCGAGTGTTCTCGCTCTCACGCTCTTTAAACTCGGGTCGACGACCGTGCGCGCGCGATATTTACGCATCAGATATATTTGTCTTTCCTTCGTTACCAGGGCCGCTAGTAATGGAGATGGAAACGTACCGGTACTCGGGCCACTCGATGTCAGACCCTGGTACGTCGTACCGTACCAGAGACGAAGTTCAGGAGGTCCGACAGACGCGCGACCCCATCACTTCGTTCAAAGAGAAGATCTTGTCTAATGAACTCGTTTCGCCTGATCAGCTTAAGGTATGTTGTACTAAACATCATCATCTTTTTAGCGCTCCATACCTCAAAAGGAAAACGGAACGCTTATAGGTATATAGGATCACTTTGTTGTTTGTCGGTCTGTCTTTCTGTCGGTCTGTCTGTCTGCCTGTCCGTCTGTCCGGTTGTCCGTCTGGCCGTCTGTCGAGTCTGTCAAGAAAACCTATAGAGCACCTACTCGTTGACCTAGAATCACGAAATTTGGCAGGTAGGTAGGTCTTATAGAACAAGTAAAGGGGAAAATCCGAAAACCGTAGTTTTGTGCTTACATCACTGAATTACATCATTAAATCAAAAGATGTATGTTACTTTAGTCCGAAGAAAGATCTGAGATACTTTCAATAAGTTTTACTTTAAAAAATAATCTTTTTCCACAGGAAATCGACGCAGCCGTTCGTAAAGAAGTAGACGATGCCACGAAACGAGCCAAGTCTGACCCTGAGATACCTCTAGAAGAACTTGCTGGTGACATCTACTACAACTGTCTCGAAGACCCCATCAGAGGCGTGCGCCCGGACGCGCCGCTCAGACACGTGCAAGTCGTTGCGCGCAACTAGAGGAGTACAGGCTACAAACGGGCGAGATGCTGCAATATCTAGCTGCAATTGTATAGCCGGCAACTTGTCGCATTTAAAACTGTCATCGGGCCATTGATGTATTGAAAAAAAATCGTTAATGAAACATATATGGGCTATACAGTTACGAGGAAAATCTTGATAGCTCGTTTTGAAGCCAATTTAGGTTAGGAATATTTTTGACAGTGGCCATTCAGTAGTAAAGTAAATGAGGCAATAAAACAAATGAAGTCAGACCCTGGTATACCCGTGGTCTTACTCTTTGGTGACATTACTAAACCGTCTCGAGGACTCCATTAGAGATGTCCGTCCTGACGCGCCGCTCAAACACTTGCAAATCATTGCTCGAAAATAGAGGAGTACAGACTACGGGCGAGATATTGCAACTTCTAGCTGCAATTGTAGGGCCGGCAACTTGCCGCATGTGATACCGTTATCGCGTCATTGATATATTGAAAAAATTGCTGGGCTATACAGTTGCCAGGGAGATCTTGATAGCTCGTTTTGAAGCTTAAAATGGTTAGGGCGATTTTTAACAGTGGTCATTCAGGAGTAAAATAGACGAAAAACATAGAGTCAGACTCGCGCACCGAGGGTTCCGTACTCGGGTATTTTTTTCCGATATTTTGCACGACAAATCAAAAACTATTATGCTTAAAAATAAATAAAAGTCTCTTTTAGAATGTACAAGTAAAGCCCTTTCATATGATACCCCAGTTGGTATAGTTGTATTACTTTGAAAATTTAAATATGTACATTTTTTTCTGTGGTGTAACCATAAATTCACGGTTTTCGGATTTATTCTTTTACTTATACTATAAGAGCTACCTACCTGCCAAATTTCATAATTTATAGGTCAACGGGCAGTATTCCATAGGTTTCCTTGTGACAGACAAACAGACAACAAAGTGATCCTATAAGGGTTCCGTTTTTCCTTATGAGGTACGGAACCCTAATAACTGCGCAGACCGCACAGTTTTTTTGCACACTTGCATTTAGCGAAATTAAAAACCATTGGGACTTCGTCTGTGTTGGTGTTAGCTGGCGGGCGTGCTCTGCCTTTTTGGAGTGTTTTTTTTGTTAAAACTGACTGGAAAGTGCTCTGAGGGGCTGCCGCGCGTGTGTCGGCGAGCGCCGGCACAGACGGGGTCCATACTTGTATAGTTTAACTAACTTGTTACAAATAACTACAAACTTGACATTGGCTAATCTTTGTAAAGCCAGACGAGAGAAGAAAAAAAACCATTGTATTCGCCTTAAGTGATCAAGTGCCATTGTCTCGCTGTTTGAATACAATACATAATTGAAATAAGCAATACAATAAAGTTATTTTTTTATTGTTTTTTTGTTTTGTTATTATGTGGAAATGTTATAACATCAAGAAATAAGTAGTTTGTTATAACTAATATTAAAATCTCATTCCTCCATTTAAGACGTATGATAGTAATCTGGTCGTCACTGGGTAAGGCGCAAAGCACTTGCAGAGATGATTTTTTGTGACACCTGATGTTAAGTGATTACCATAACCCAAGAATATTTGCAGCACCAGAGGAGCCGCTAATGCGTTGCCGGCCTTTCTGAAATTTGTTGATCCACCCCTTGAATAACCCCATGTTGTAATCTAGTGGGAACACCGCCGATGGGAGTTGATTCCACAGTTTACATGTGCGTGGAATAAGAATCTGGCACAACAGGCGGTCGAAGTGCACCACTGGCGTAGTAGTAGCGCTGTGGTTTTATTGGTGGGAGGTTCCGGGTTCGATAGGCCTTTCCAAGAGCGCGCCACCAAACCAAATAGCCAATACGGCAGGGGTTTAGAATTTTATAACTTCTAAACTTCTGGTCTGGTCTGGTGGGAGGCTTCGGCCGTGGCCAGTTACCACGCCAAAGCCGTGCCGCCAAGCGATTTAGCGTTCCGGTACGATGCCGTGTAGAAACCAAAGGAGTATGGGTTTAATGAAAACCTGCCATACCCCTTCCAGGTTAGCCCGCTTCCATCTTAGCATAGAAGCGGGCTAACCTGCATCATCACTTACCACCAGTTGAGATTGCAAAGGCTACCTTGTATCTGAATTAAAAAAGCACGATAGTGAGGGTGAAATTGCTTACGGTGGCGTGCGGTGCGGTCGTAGAAAAAAGAGGAGGTGGTAATAAATTGGAGTCAATTGGTAACGGTTCTAGTCTGTGTGTGGCAAATGTGGTGATACTAAAATGAATAGTAATTTCTATGTTAACCTGCATTTTAGCAAATAAATAGATGATTGATTGATTGGTTCATTCTTGGACTTACGCACACCTGTGGTGGTGGTTGTGGAGACGAGTGACGACATTATGCAATAATATTAGCGGGATAAAGGTGCCTGTCAACTAAACATGATCGGAGCGGAAATGTGCCTATCAGATGACTTGATAACTTTATTTCTTTAAATTTTAACTCCACTCCAATTCACTTTAATGGACAGGCACCCTAAGATTTTTTTTATTTTTTTTTAATCGGTATATCTTATACATAGTATAATGTAGAATGTTACCAACAAGATTATATATTTTATATAATATTAGGCTTAGTAGAAAATATTCTTCAAATGATCTAATTTTTTATGTTTAGCTAGTTTATTTTTCTTTTATGATTATTTATTATTTCATTATTATTCACGATCTAAAACTGCCAATACATAAGTTGTTAATATTTGTACGTACTTTACTGCACTATTGTTTCTTTTATTGTAAATATTTATTAATAAAATATCGAAAGTTATAAGCTTTGTTTTTATTACAACTGGCATAGCGATAATTGTAAAAATGGGTTGGATTAATAGACACCAACGTCTTGAAATATGAAGAAAAATTAAACTTATACAGTAAAGGGTACAGTTTTACCATCATCTATACTAATAAATAAAATTGGAGTGTCTGTCTGTAATTTCGAAATAACTACCTCATATTAAGCTCATATGGTTATTTGAACGATACCATAACTGAATCACACGTTTTTAAAATTTTTGTCTGTCTGTCTGTCTGTCTGTCTGTCTGTTTGAAAAGGCTAATCTTTGGAACGGCTGAACCGATTTTGACGGGACTTTCACAGGCAAGTAGAGGATTGACCAGGGCGTAAAATAGGCTACTTTTTTAACCGACTTTTAAAAAGGGAGTTGTGTTTTTCTACCTATGTACACCGAAATCTCCGAGATTTCTGAACCGATTTGCGTCATTTCTTTTTTAATCGATAGAGGAACTTTGCGACATTGTTTCATAAAAAATTTGGAGTCCAACTCCTCAATCCTGATGCTGCAGGGGATCTGACCAATCCACGCGGGCGAAGCTGCGGGCATCAGCTAGTTGTCAATATGAAGATAACAAGATAAAGCTAAACAGCACTAAAACCTGACTACTATACCCCCGAACTGCTGATGGATATTGATACTATACAAAATGTTTTGGAGACCCTCCACTTTTTATGGGGTTTTTGCTGTTGTATCGAGTGGGATATCAATTAATAAAAGAGGAAAAAATTCTGAGTTCATAAATATAAATGCAGCGACAGAAAAACAATATTACTATCAATAGTATCAATATCCATCAGCAGTCCGGGGGTATAGTAGTCACTTTTGTAGACGTAACATCCCTCAGGTCAATTTATTATTTACTAGAGGATGCCCGCGGCTTCGCCCGCGTGGAGTTCGGTTTTTAAAATCCCGTAGGAACTCTTCAATTTTCCGGGATAAAAAGTAGCCTATGTCCTTCCCCAGGATGTATGCCAAGTCTATACCAAATTTCATTAAAATCGGTTCAGTGGTTGGGCCGTGAAAGCGTAGCAGACAGACAGACAGACACACTTTCGCCTATTTTATAATATTAACCCATTAAAGCCTAGCGGTGCCATATGGCACCCAATTTCGTATGTTTAAATTGTCGGGCCCTGTCCTTGTAATAAGAGGTGAAGTCAAGTGGTTTGTTGTCAATGCCATGCTAGAGGGACATAGTTATTACTCCATTTACTTTGTTTTGTCCCATAAGCTTTTTGTGACCTGCACGAGCACCTGTAAATCAGTGATATAAAATTGCTGCCAATAATGGATGCAACATTCAAGTAAGGGGATCATATTTTTTTTATTTTGAGTAATGTAATACTTTTATGCATTTACACTTGATGCCAAACCTTGCATTGACTTGTTCATATTATAAAACTGTCGTATTTTGTTTTATTGTTTGGATTATGGCATGATAAAAGATATGGATGCCGTACGGCACCACTAGGTCATTATGTTGTCTTTTTATTATGTATACTAAAAATCTAATTTATGTCTTTTCTTTGGTTATTCCTTATGTAATGGCTTTTCTGTTTCAATAGAGATTGTACATTACATGAGGCACTTGATATACTAGAAGAAGACGATGAACTCAAGCCTCAATTGCTATAAATTGAAGCTCCAGACCCTATAATCCTATCTGACAAAGATGAGGGTGGTTTCATAAATAATCCTACTGGTCGGCAACTCAATGCTAGATGTGAAGTGGTGCTAGGCTCTACCTATTTCAGTTCAAAAATACGCCACGAGGTGGTGGCCGTCTATCAGCTTCAAACACCAAGCAAAAACATCAAAAAATACTGGCAATCGGGTCTGACAGCATATGTTATGACAGCAGAAATCATTTATTGGTACCCAGCGAGTCATGTCGCAAGTGTGGGTTACAGTATTGTCACAGTCAGACTAGACTACAGTGCAATAAATGCATCGTGGGGCTCTGTGCACCCTGCAACCTACAAGCTTCCTACAAATAATATGTAATTTTATGGAAATATATGTAAATGTTCATGTATATATTGGATCTTTTAATCAATTTTGAACCTTGAACTATACAAGAGTTAATGCCTTAATAATTCTTATCAAATTGTGGTAGAATATTTTGGTAATAATCAGTTATAAGAAATTTACGAGACTTTTGAAAAGACACGGTAGGAGCCTAGCGGTGCCATGCAGCATCCATGGTTATTTCCAGAAGTAAGACTTGCACCAAAATTCTGATGATTAGATCTGACTAATAGGGTCCATAATAACAACATATCAATGAAAAACTTAATTCTGAGACCTTAAAATAATTCAGGCTATAATGGGTTAAGTATGGATTTTTTAAGCAATTAAATAACACTTGCTTTAACGGTGCAGGGAAATATCGTGAGGAAATCTGCATGCCTGAGAGTTTTCCATGTACTTAAAGGTGTGTGAAATCTGCCAATCCGCATTAGGCCAGCGTGGCAGACTGGCCTACATCCTTCTCACTCTGAGAAAATTCCCGTTCTTAGTAGTGGGCCGGCAATGGGTTGATCATGATAAAGATTACATTAATTGCATAGTACCTACATTACTCTGTCGCAGCGTCACTGACTTCATAGTCTCTCAACTGAAAATCCACCTTTTAAGAAATAAAACGCTCTAATAAAATCAATTCCACATTTATATTTCTATAGTATCCTACAGATTACAATTTACAACTAGCTAAATACATTCGCAAAACGCGTCCTGGTTAATACAAAAATATCGTTAAAACCATCACAATCACATTGTTTGAGCATGTCAAATGGCTATAGTACAATTGGCTAGAAATGCTTAAATATTAGGGCCAACACACACGCGATACTTGTTTTATTCACACGAGCATCAGCGATTTGCATTTTGCGACTGCACCAACCGGCCCAACAGTTTAACCGATTCTGATGAAATTTGGTACAGGGTTAGCTTACATCCCGGGGGCGGACATAGGCTACTTTTTATCCCGGAAAATCAAAGGGTTCCCTCGGGATTTTTATAAACCTAAATACACGCGGATGAAGTCGCGGGCATCCTCTAGTTAAGTAATATAATTATTATTGATTATCATAGAGAATTGCGAATCACATTCTGAAGAAAGGCAATCAAAATCATCGATGCCTGTGTGAAAAGTATCGTGTGTGCTATGACTTTAAAGCAATGATTTTTAATCTCAACAATTATCTAAACGCTTTATTTTATTATTAAGTACCTAACTAGATCGATGTAAAGCATTTTTTTTTTAACTTTAAAGACACGTGATTTGAATGAAGGCACATTATTACGATCGTCACTGGTATGCAAGGCCCTAGGCCTAAATTCGAACTGAAAATTCGACTCGGAAAATTTTCGCTGTGCTTGAGCGAAGCGTAAGTCAGTGACGACCATAAGGGTGCGTTACCACTGATGCGAATTGGAGCGGAGACGTGTTCAATAGACTACTCTAGTTATTTTTAGATGGCGTAATAATCTTCTCTTCGCTTGAATGGAAATGCACCCTTAAGCTAACATATAACAATGATTGTCTGTATTACTTATATCTTTTTCGCTTAACTTTAGGCGTTATTTCTAATGAAATAAAACAACGGTTTCGTACTCAGATAGGATGGAAAATGTGACAGTGGGGTAGATAATTAAGTACTTATAATAATAATAGGTATAAAGGTTTGCAAATTTTTAATATATGTTCCTTTAATGTGCTCAATAATAAAATAATCAAGAAGGCTGGGAAATATTTTCGTACGCCTATCTTATTTTTAACTGACTAAATTAATAAGTATAACAGATTTGTAAAATTGTATTAATTTAAGTACTTATTAACTAGACAACTTTCTATACAATGTCAACGACATAATTTATCTATTTTTACGCTGGTATTTTTGTTTTTAAAAGCATATTAACAATATTGTAGCAATGATTTGAGAATCACAAAGTTTTATACACTTATATTATAATCTGTACACTTCAAGGGACTTCAAGGTTTAGACATTTAAGCAAATAGGAGGAACGAATGCGAACACAAAATTATGTTACTAATCTAAGGCTGCTTTTCCACTAGAGATGTGCTATGCTACGTTGCTATGGATGCGTTTGATATCCACCAATAATATTTATTGGTGCACATAGCTTAGCACTGGTAGAAATGGATTCAACTAAGATATGTTTTTTATATGGAAGGATGCGTGCTATGGATGCCTGCTATGGGCCGTCGCGAGTGGTGTAGCTATATGCAGGCACCAGTGTTGCCAGTGGCAGATAGTCAATTGTAACACGAGACATCTCAAAATGTAACATTTTCACGAGAAAAGTAACATTTCCTTATTTTTCGTGGAAAATAAAAGTAATAAGGTACACAGGTTAATATGGCACTTTATTATACAAAAATTTAAACAGTTTTCTTGTCCCATTAGTTAAGCTTAAAAAGAATCGTAATAATAATTGTTGATTGAATAAATTGACTGCTGATCCTGAAAAAGAAAAACAAATCAATATGTAAAATAATAATATACCAACGGATTTAGAAATGTCTTTGAATAGCTATAACTTACTTTGTTAATCAATTTATAATACAAGTGTAAATTAAAAATTTATATCACCCCAACAAGTGAAGGTTACATTAACTAGAAAAGAGCTGATAACTTTCAAACGGCTGAACCGATTTTCTTTGATTATAGCTAAGAACACTCTCCATCAAGCCACCTTTCAAACAAAAAACTAAATTAAAATCGGTTCATTAGTTTGAGAGCTACGATGCCATACACAGATACACACGTCAAACTTATAACACCCCTCTTTTTGGATCGGCAACACAGGACTGTTTGAGTTTGAGAGGCTACGCACTAGGTGGACTTTGTCTGTGTAGCGTTTGATGGCGCGCGTGTGGTGCCTTTTTGGAGCGTTTTTTTTTTTAAAGTGGCTGGTTTTTGTGTTTCACTGGCGTTTTTGGTGCTATAACCATGCTGGAACTAACTGGGAAGCGCTCTAAAGGGGCGCCGTGCGTATGTCGGCGAGCGCCGGCACAGACGATGTCCTTACTTATATAGTTTCCCTAACTTAAAAATATCTACAAACTTGACATTGGCTAATCTTTGTAAAGCTAGATGAGAAAATAAAAAAAAACGCACTAGGTAGGTACGCAGTGAAGAAAATTACGCGGGAATTTCAAATTCGTTTTGTTAACTGAACAATACTAGGTAGGTACCTAACTACTTACCTTGGTCTCAGCAAAGAGATCGATAGATTCGATAGCAAAACTCAAATTTTAGGTTACGCCGGCAGGTATCTACTCAGCTCGCTCTCATTCCTGTAAAGAAAACTGAAGTTACCTACAACAATAACTAAGTAGTAAATAGCTAAATGAACTTCTGGAAACTAATGTGACTTAATAATAAGATGACAGTCAATACAAAAACGAACTGCTTTCAGTTGCAAATACTATGACTTTGTTTTTGCATTACTGATTCCCTAATTAGTTAACTACTTACTTATTTACTTAAAACTACATTGTATACAACATTTACTTACCAAGCAAGTAGTGTTAGCAACACATATACACAGTCGATAAGGATAACGAACAAACCAATCACTTTCGAATTTTGACGAAATAAAGATACAATTTTTTGTTGTACTTAGATACCTAACTACCTACAATATCACTACCCCGCAACGAATAACTTTTTTTTTTTCTCTCGACTGGCTTTATACTGATTAGCCAATGTCAAGTTTGTAGTTATTTACAAGTTAGGAAAACTATATGTATAAGAATGGACTTCGTCTGTACCGGCGCCCGCCGACATACACGCGGCGCCCCTTTAGACCGCTTCCCAGTCAGTTCCACCACCAATAAACACCAGCAGGACACAAAAACCGGCCACTTCTAACAAGAAAGCACTCCAAAAAGTCACAACACGCGCGCCAGCAAACGCCACCACAGACGAAGTCCACGAATAACTTTATTAGCCAAAACTTGGCCAAAACAAAGTTGAGTCACAGAGAAAAACAAACAAAACACTTTTTTAATCACAGAGTAATTACAAAACAAAGTGAACTTAGACCAATAACTTAGAGAAAGTGAAATAAACTAACAAATGGGCCAATTACGACAAACGAAAACTGTTTTGGATGCGTTCCGTTTCACGATTATTTTTGGTTTGCTGGGAAAAATTTGAATATTTTTATGAAGTCCTAAAAGTAACGTAAAGTAACATTTTGAGTCGTGTAACATGGAGGAAACATGAGGGGGTCAAAAGTAACGTAAAATGTTACAAAAGTAACATTCTGGCAACGCTGGCAGGCACGGCAGGACGCGTGAGCGCCTCTCTCCTCAGTCCTCACCGCTTCCCTACTATCGATACATCGCATAGCTCAAGCTGCGCATCATTCTCGCGCAGCTACTTTGCGGCAGCGCATGTTCATAGCGCATTCTGCTCGCACAGCTACATACTTATATAGCTTAGTATTGGTCGAAACGGCCACATATTTTCGTAGCGTAGATTTCACATCTTCGTAGCATAGCTGCATAGCACATCTCTGGTGGAACGGCACCCTAATTGGTACAATAAGAAATATAACAGACTAAAAAATATAGCTAAGTAGGTAGGTAGGTAGATTGTCTTTTACTAAAGGAATGTAAGGAATATTTGACGAGGAATGGTAGGTAGCTACTATTTAGGTATTTTTTCTAAGGAATGTGAGGAGAAAAATGATCAAGTGGGTACTTGGATAGGTAGTTACTTAATGAAATAAGTTTAAAATCTAAAAATAAGTAGGTAACTAGGTACTTAATAAAATTTCTAACGGTCGTTAAATAGTACAAAATGACTAGAACGTTTTTTGTCTGGGAAATGCCCAGTGGGTATTATTATTAATTTCGATCATGAAAACTGGACATCTTAAGCTTAATAAAAGTATAGTATAGCCCGGCAAACAATTTGGGCCTGAAGCAGTGTAATGGGAGAAAGTTGGCGAATCCGGGAAGCGAAAGTCGACGTATTAACCAATCGCGTGTACTCGCACCGACTGATCAACCAATCGCGTGCACGCTACCGAATGGCGGGTGCACGCGATTGGTTGATCGCTCAATGATTGGTCAATCGCGCCAATGCTCAAGTTTTTTGTCACTGTAGAACTCTTTAAAATTCTAGACATACTTATGCTATCTGCCGTCCATGTCTAAAAAGCTGTTAACTGAAAACAATTGCTTAAGAGTTATCAAAAAACCCCGGAACCCTCGCGCACCGAGGGTTCCGTACTTGGGTATTTTTTCCGACATTTTGCACGATAAATCAAAAACTGTTATGCATAAAAATAAATAAAAATCTGTTTTAGAATGTACAGGTAAAGCCCTTTCATATGATACCCCACTTGGTATAGTTATCTTACTTTGAAAATTTAAACACAATTTTTTTTGATGATGATTTGACCACAAATTCACGTTTTTCCGATTTATTCCTTAACTTGTGCTATAAGACCTACCTGCCAAATTTCATGATTTTAGGTCAACGGGAAGTACCCTATGGGTTCTCTTGACAGACACGACGGATGATTGATCTTTCGTAGAATTCTTTTTTAGAAACACTACTTTTCAAAAATTCTCACGTTTTTGGCGATAACTCAAAAACTACCTTTCGCAATCAACCGCTTTATAGTTAGGTATAGGATAGCAGCTGCAGTGTTGTCCTGCCCTCCGAATGTGTAACAAAAATCATGGTATTCATAGTTATCGTTATCGTCAACAATTTCTGCCTTTTGATTGGTTCATTCGCTGTTTACGTTTTTTCAGAGCCAATCAAAGGGCAGAATTTCTTGACGATAACGAATAACCATGAAAACGTTTTTCTTACCCAATCGGGGGGCTGATTTGAATAAAGCTTTAGGAGTTTTGTTCTTCAGCTAAATTCTCTTCGCTCTCCTCTACAAAGCCGCACTGCAGCTCGTAGAGTTTTGCGTATATTTTCTTCAAGGCGATCAGTTCACTGTGGGTGCCCATTTCGGCGACAACTCCCTGGTCGATGACACATATGACGTCAGCGTTCTGGATGGTAGCAAGACGATGTGCGATTATGAGGCACGTTCTGCCTTCGCTCGCTCTGTCTAAGGCTTCTTGGACCACCTAAAATTAAAATTTTTACGACTGACGTAAGATCATCTTTTAACACAGTACGTGCGACCGAAATTGCCAGTGCCTTTGAATAATTTGTTTGAGAAACCAACTTAAATTGAATTTCGCGGGCAGACCGGTGTCATGGACCTTAAGTACCTAGCTTTTCAACTCACCCGTTCACTGTGCGTGTCAAGCGCGGAGGTCGCTTCATCCAGCAGCAACACGCGCGGGTTGCGAACGAGCGCGCGAGCGATGGCTATCCGCTGTTTTTGTCCGCCCGACAGCTGTGATGCGCGCGCGCCGATGCGTGTGTTGTAGCCCTTATTTTTTGAAACAAAAGTAGTTTTTTCTTAATTAACTAGCAATTAAAATAGAGTAGATAAACCTACCTAAGGCACATTACTTAGGCACTTTTCGAGCCTAAAAATCTAAAAAATCCGGTCTATGGTATCTTATAATTAGGTATGTACCTAGTATTTATTTTTTAACTGAAAGACAGAAAAACGGCGACAGTAGAGTCAGTCAGTCTTCAACCTCTGCCCTGGCTACGGACCTGGTATTTTGCCCGCCGGCCAGGCCTCAGAGAAAGACTGCGGAATAAGACTCCACACGAATCAACCCTTAACTAGGGTTCCGCGTGCAGTATAAACCAAGTATCCAAGTGACCGTGTGAACAGATATTAAATAAACGGGGTGTTCATCAAAACTTCGTGATTTTACTTCATTACCATCGAGACACCCCGACCTAACATTGGTTAGATTGAACTTTTTTATTAGATTTTTGAACCGCAGTTCAAAAATCTGATAAAAAATGTGTCCTTCCCCGGGGTGTAAGCTAACTCTGTACCATATTTCATCAAAATCGGTTAAACTTGTGCCTTGAAAAGGTAGCAGACAGACAGACACACTTTCGCATCTATTATATTACCGCCATCCACACACTGCCCGTGTGACATGGGAAGAAGGGAGGAACGGAGGCAGAGACGTAGTGTGGCCACGTTACTCGCGTGTTTCTCGTTCATGCCCATCGCTCCCTATTTTGTCGGTAAGTATGCAATAGCGTACACGCTGCCACAGTTTCGACGTCTATCGCGTTGCAAAGGCAAGTGACCTAGTGTGACTGTGTCGCGATGATTGCGTGAGTAGAGCAGTGTGTGGACGGGCGGTTAGGTATGGGTTTAGTAAAGTATTATAACTAACTCACATCAGGGACTTCGTCTGTGTTGGCGTTTGCTGCCTTTTTGGACTGTTTTTTTTTTTGTTAGAAGTGGCTGGGTTTTGTGTTTTACTGGTGTTTTTGGTGGTGGAACTGACTAGGAAGCGCTCTAAAGGGGTGCCGCGCGTGTGTCGGTGAGCGCCGGCACAGACGTAGTCCATACAAGTTTCCCTAACTTGTAAATAACTACAAACTTGACATTGGCTAATCTTTGTAAAGCCAGTCGAGAGAGAGAAAAAAAACTCACATCAGGCAAAGCAGCGATGAACGTGTGCACATTAGCGGATTTCGCAGCACTGACGATCTCCTCTATCGGCACGTCTCGAGTGTTGTCCCCGTACGCGATGTTCTCGGCGATGGTGCGGTCGAAGAGCACCGGCTCCTGAGACACGATGCCCAAGTTGCGGCGCAGTGTAGACAGCCGCATGTCCCACACTATGCTGTGGTCGTCTAGATACTGTTGAAGAAAACAAGATAAAGTTAAAAACTAAAACCCGACTGCGATCGTCTTAACAAACGCTGAAATATTATAGTAAAATTGTTTTTCTGTCGCTTGGTATATTTTAATGTCATTGTACATTTATACATACACATACCGAAGCTCAGAATTTTCCCCTCTTTAATATGACATCCCGCTCAATACAATAGCAAAAACAATTTTTGGAAACCTCGAATTTTCGGTGTAACATCCGTTAGGTCATTTTTTTTTTCGAATAAAGTATAGCCTATATCACCCGGACATTTACAACGAATCAATTGATACCTCATTCATCAAAATCGGCTCAGTAGTTTAGGCACTACGATGGAACATACAGAATCGGGATACAAACATACATACATACACATTACACACATAGACTGCTAAAACCTAACCCTCTCTTTTGGCTTTGCCGCACTCAGGTGATTACACAAAAAAATCCGTAGTATTGGGAGTACCAAGCGGTGTTGTTTGCGATAAAGGTTACCAGTCAACTGCGCTGGTCTGGCTGGTCACTGTTTCCGCTAGATTCAGAAATCGTGAAGGAAAAGATGTAAACAAAGGGCTTGTTATCCACAAGACAGAATCACTAACATGGGTTTTCCCCTACTTTTCTGATACATACCACATTCCCCTCATCCGGGTCATACAGCCTCTGGAGTAATTGTATGAGGGTTGACTTCCCACACCCGCTCGGGCCGACCAAAGCCACACGTTTGCCGCTGGGGATTGCTAGGGAAAGCCCACGTAAAACTTGAACTTCCCGTCTCGTTGGATAGCGGAACTTGATGTTTTTGTAGTGAATTTTACCGTCTGCAACCTAGAACAAGTGTAAATTAAAAATGTCTAACACCCCCGACTAGTGAAGGTTAGAGTAACTAGAAAAGAGCTGATAACTTTCAAACGGCTGAACCGATTTTCTTGGATTATAGCTAAGAACACTCTCGATCAAGCCACCTTTCAAATAAAAAAACGAAGTTAAAATCGGTTCATTAGTTTAGGAGCTACGATGCCACAGACAGATACACACGTCAAACTTATAACACCCCTCTTTTTGGGTCGGGGGTTAAAAAAGAAAAACTCACATAGTTTTATTCTTAGAGAAGGGGTTTGACGAGTAATTATTTCTATGAAGTCATGAAAATTTCTCAGACTTTGAAACATGACACACCATTTGCGTTGCACGTGGACGTATGCGTAACCCGGTGTGTTAGGGGTTTACGCGCGTCACTGCGCACGTGTCACGTGTACGCAATTGGTGTGAATCGGCCTAACCTTTAACCACTAGAGTATAACGGATTTTATAGATAGCCGGCGGCTCTAGAAAGATGTTGACCGAGGAATCTTGAAGACCTTGAAGGAGGATCGAAGAAAGGAAAGCATTAACTAATGCCAACTTACATAATTCTCAGATACGGACGGAGCGTGGGTACTATCGATGAGCGGTTTTCTCGCCAGAAGAGTCATGACACGGCCCGCAGCCATTACGGCCGCGCCAAAGTTGGGCGCAAACGCTAAAGCCTGACCCATCATCCAAGCGCCGAATATAAGCGCTTCGGAGACCCTGGAATTTTTGAAAACAATAAATAAAACAACAAATAATAATTGAATGAAAAAAAAAAAATGGTAAAAGAGCTAGGCGATTTTTAGTCTTACATAAAATTAACACGTAGTTAAAGAAGAAAACACTAATAATTGTTTATGAGAATCTCTTATTTTTACCTGACTGCGGCAAAGCCAAAAGGAAGGGTTATGATTTTAGCAGTCTATATATGTATGTAGGTATCAAAATTGTGTGTTCCACCGTAGTACCTAAACTACTGGGCCCATTTTGATGAATGATGTGTCAATTGATTTGTTGTAAAGGTCCGGGTGGCATAAGCTATACTTTATACGAAAAAATTGACCTAACGGATGTTACATCAAAAAAAGTGGAGGTCACCAAAAAATGATTTTTGCTATTGTATCGAGTGCGATGTCAAATGAAAGAGGAGAAAATTTTGAGCTCATGAACTCACTTGATAACATCCTTGTACGGTACCTCCCGGTCCGCCACAAGTATGCCGCCGTACCACAGCGACAGCGCATAGCCGGCCACGGGAGCAGTCTGCCCGAACGCGAACACGCAGCCGCGCCAACGGAGACTCTTCTGCGCCGCTACCCGTGCGTTTGCTCCCGCGGAGTCATACCGAGCGAGTATACTCTTTTCACCACCTGCGTAAGTATGCAGAAAATAGATTATAGTAGGTACTAGACGATATGCCCACAGCTTCGCCCGCTTTGTTTTTAAAAATCCCGTGGGAACTTTTGATTTTCCAGGACAAAAGGTAGCCTATCCGTAGTAGCCCGTACCTGGGATGCAAGGTATCTCTGTACCCGTAAAAACATTTAAGATAAGATAAGATAAGATAATTTATTTGCAAGAAAGTTGGTACAATAAGATTGAAATTCATGAATAGAGGCCTTAACTTTCTACTAAATTATTAGTGTGCAAATATTTAAGATAACAAATATATTGAATTAAATTAATGTCAAACAATTATTATTATTATATTATTATAATGTCAAACAAAATTAGGAGTCAAGTGCAGTGCATTACTTCAAATTTCATAAAAGTCAGGAAAAAGATATTACAATAGAAAGAGACAAAACAAAGTGACAAAATATTAAACGGATGATCCTTTGAAAATCTCGTAGAAGTGATTCTACACCTGTCCTGTGAAGGATTTGCGGAATTTTCAGAGATTTAGACACTTTTGATACTCACAAAACGCAGACACAGTCCTTATATTGGTGATGGCCTCAGTCGCGATGGTGGTCGCCTTATTGGCCGCCCTCCGCAGCACGTGGCCCTCCAGCACCAAGGCGATAATCACCATTGGACTGACACCAGTGTCACCAGCAACTTAAATGACTAGCGACACTAGGCGCAAAAGAAATGTTGCGGAATTTTCAGAGATCTAGCAACTTGGGATTCCAGCACCACGGCGATGATCATCATCAGACTGACACCAGCATCACCAGCCACTTAAGCGATACAAGGTGTGGAAGAATTCTTGCGGAATTTCCAGAGATCTGGACACTTTGGATAGGTACTCACAAAACGCAGACACAGTCCTAATATTGGTGATGGCCTCAGTCGCGATGATGGTCGCCTTATTGGCCGCCCTCCGCAGCACGCGGCCCTCCAGCACCAAGGCGATAATCACCATTGGACTGACACCAGCGTCACCAGCGACTTAAATGACTCTAGCGACACTAGGCGCAAAAGAAATGTTGCGGAATTTCCAGAGATCTAGCAACTTGGGATTCCAGCACCACGGCGATGATCACCATCAGACTGACACCAGCATCACCAGCGACTTAAGCGATACAAGGTGCGGAAGAATTCTTGCGGAATTTCCAGAGATCTGGATACTTTGGATACTCACAAAACGCAGACACAATCCTAATATTGGTGATGGCCTCAGTCTCGATGATGGTCGCCTGGTTGGCCGCCCTCCGCAGCACGCGGTCATCCAGCACCAAGGCGATGATCACCATTGGACTGACACCAGCGTCACCAGCGACTTAAATGATTCTAGCGACACCAGGCGCAAAAGAAATGTTGCGGAATTTCCAGAGATCTAACAACTTGAGATTCCAGCACCACGGCGATGATCACCATCAGACTGACACCAGCATCACCAGCGACTTAAGCGATACAAGGTGTGGAAGAATTCTTGCGGAATTTCCAGAGATCTGGATACTTTGGATACTCACAAAACGCAGACACAGTCCTTATATTGGTGATGGCCTCAGTCGCGATGGTGGTCGCCCTGTTGGCCGCCTCGCGTATCGTCACGACGCCCTCAGCCAGCACGCGACCTTCCAGCACCACGGCGATGATCACCATCAGACTGACACCAGCATCACCAGCGACTTAAGCGATACAAGGTGCGGAAGAATTCTTGCGGAATTTCCAGAGATCTGGATACTTTGGATACTCACAAAACGCAGACACAGTCCTAATATTGGTGATGGCCTCAGTCGCGATGGTGGTCGCCCTGTTGGCCGCCTCGCGTATCGTCACGACGCCCTCAGCCAGCACGCGGCCTTCCAGCACTACGGCGATGATCACCATCGGCACCGACACCAACGACACCAGCGTCATTTTCCATGTGAAGTACATAGATACTAGAATGCCGATGGTTATTGTTGCTGTTGCTTGCATTAGTGCGCCTATTCTTGTACCAGTTGCCTGTAAAATTATGATGGCCTTAGTTTTTCACCCAGATAATGGTTTCGTTGGAGGGGCTTTCGGTTTTGGACGGAGAAGAAGGAGATTAAGTAAACTTTAGTCTTTGAAATCTTAAACCTGACAATATCAGAAGACGTCGTTGGCAGTTGATACAGTTCAGATCATCAGTTCAGTTCAGGTGATCAGAGACTCTTTGGTAAAGAATACAACGAAAGAAAATCTTCCTTTGAGGCAAACCAGTCTTTCATGTAATTTTTAAAGAACATTCCCCTTTCCCATGCAATTTACTTTCTAATAAACACTCACCCCCTGCACAGCGGCCGCGTCTGCAGCTAAGCGGGAGCAAAGAGCACCAATGCCGTTCAGAGGGTGGTCGAACCATCCCATCTCCTGTGCCAGCATTGTTCGAAAAGCTGCTACCCTGTGCAAAAAATAACGATTTAACTATACAAGGTGTACCTAACCAGAACGCTACCAAAAACTTAGGTTAACTACTATACTACTTAAACACAATCTAATGCCAATAACCATTTTCCTTATTTTAATATTATAAATATTGAAAGAAAAGAAGAAAGTGTGTCTGTCTGTCTGTCTGCTACCTTTGCACGGCCCAACAGTGTAACCGATTCTGACGAAACTTGGTACAGGGTTAGCTTACCTATATCCCCGAGACAGACATAGGCTACTTTTTATCCAGGAAAATCAAACAGTTCCCGCGGGATTCCTAAAGACCCATCCGCTTAACCGATTTGTATGTTTGGAACCAAGGTAGCTTGCGTCCCTGTAATTGACATGGGCAACTTTTTATCCCGGAAAATCAAACAGTTCGCACGGGATCTTTAAAATCCTAAATCCACGCGGACGTAGTCGCGGGCATCCTCTAGTAAGCTAATAAAAATAATACGAAAAAAATACCTGAGCCTCGCTGTAAGCCTGACGCCGGTCAAGTTGAAGATATAGATTTGGAAGAATATACCAATGCCAGTATAGACGCCAACCAATAGGAACAGCGCTGCAATCACGTTGGTACCACCGCGTACGTAATCTTCGTCTTTACTCTCCAATAGCTGAAATACAAAACAGAACAGGGGTAATAATCAAACTCCTTAGGGTCATTTTTACGGTTCCGTACCTCAAAAGGAAAAACGGAACCCTTATAGGATCATTTTGTTGTCTGTCTGTCCGTCCGTCCGTCCGTTGTGTCTGTCAAGAAAACCTATAGGGTACTTCCTGTTGACCTAGAATCATGATTTGGCAGGAAGGTAGGTCTTATAGCACAAGTAAAGGAATAAATCCAAAAACCGTGAATTTGTGGTTACATCATTAAAAAAAAATTAAAATGTGTTTCAATTTTCAAAGTAAGATAACTATACCAAATGGGGTATCATATGAAAGGGCTTTACCTGTACATTCTAAAACAGATTTTTATGCATAATTGTTTTTGATTTATCTTGCAAAATGTCGGAAAAAATACCCTAATACGGAACCCTCAGTACGCGAGTTTGATTCGCACTTGGCCGGTTTTTATTAAGTGGTTGGTAAATTGGTCTTGTCATCTATTAACAATCATATCATACTTTAACTTACACCATAAGTCTCTCCGAAAAGGATGGCAAAACATGGAAAGGAAGATCCGACGGCGATCGCAGCGATAATCCCAATGGCCATTAGATATTTTTCTGGTTCACACAGCTTCATAATCTCCCAAGTTGTGGGCTCATATTCTTTAGGCTCCTTCGGTTCTGCCTCCACTTCGTCTTCGGAAACTGAATCTTCGTCAATATCAACACTCGTCATTGAATCAAGAGAGACTAGTTTCTCTAACTTCGGTCTTCGCATCTTAGCATCTGTGGTTGAATTAGTATTAGCTGTGGATATTCAATAGTTAACTTATTAGTTCTTTGTAGAAAATGCCTACCTGGAAGAGAATTGTCATCAATATTGCATGCAGATGGTTTTTGCTAGAAAGCGTGCTCGGATTGACAAAGGATGCTAATTTACATATTTTTTATTTTCCTTGAGTTTATGAATGAAATTACTGAAGAGATTTGGTTTGGTTCATCGAAATAAGTATTTTAAAGCTTTTCAATTGGAAATTTACGTATTTAGCATATTCATGCATAGCATGCTTTAGTAAGTTAACTCGGTTGCAGTGCCCAGTTAAACCAACTGTGGTTTTTGTGGCGCTGAATGTAAGAAAAACCCTCTGTAGGTATATTTTTTTCAGTTAATAAATATACATACATACATCAAAAATCAAAATGCATGGAATGTAGGTGATTATTTAATTCACATACTCATGCAAACTGAAAAAATCCTATCCCATCCGCGGCTGTATGAAAAAGGACCCCGAATGGGTTTGAAACATCGACTAAATACGTGAGTATAGCCGTAACAAGTGTAAAATAAAAATTTATAACACCCCCGACAAGTGAAGGTTACAGTAACTAGAAAAGAGCTGATAACTTTCAAACGGCTGAACCGATTTTCTATGATTATAGCAAAAGAACACTCTCGATCAAGCCACCTTTCAAACAAAAACAACTAAATTAAAATCGGTTCATTAGTTAAGGAGCTACGATGCCACAGAGAGATACAGAGATACACACGTCAAACTTATAAAACCCCGATTTTTGGGTCGGGGGTTAACAAAACAACCTATACTCGTTAAAACATGCGAAATATTTTTTAATATTCTTACGTTTTAGTGCACTTTCTGGGGCGTTGGCATCAGGCGCAATACTCGGTTCGTTTTCTAACACAAGCTGGTAGTAACGACCTCTGAGTCCCATTAGTTCTTCGTGCGTACCATCTTCTACCACTTCGCCTTTCTCGATGAACACAATTCGGTTTGCGTTAAGTACAGTTGCTAATCTAGTATCAATTAAACAAAAAAAAAAAAAAAATTATCTTTGATATTGAGAATTTCATTATTGGATGATGTTTCAATTGACTTGCTACATTTGAAACTTTTGGATTTCACGCTACAACATTTCGCTTTTCCATTATTTACATGCTACCTCGGTACCATAAACAAATCGGTTAAGCGGATGGGTTTTTAGGAATCCCGTGGGAACTCTATGATTTTCCAGGATAAAAAGTTGCCTATGTCCGTCCCCGGGATATAAGCTAAAAGGTACAGACCTTTCGTCAGAATCGGTTAAACTGTTGGGCCGTGAAAAGGTAGCAGGCAGACAGACAGACACACTTTCGCATTTATAATATTATAAGTATGGATTAGTATGGATATGGATAAAATATAATTCTCCTCTCTATATTTTCAGATTTGAACACTGCGAAGCGCGTGCCCTACTGCGCGTCGTTGGCTATTTGAAGCTTCCTCCTACTATAGAACACTCACTCCATATCACGTCACTCCTTTGCACCATAGATACCTGTGGCTCACCATAATGGTGGTCCTGCCGGCGGCCGCGGCGTCCAGCGCCCTCTGCACCTTGGCTTCACTCTGAGAATCCAATGCAGAAGTAGCTTCGTCCAGGATCAGGATCTTTGGTTTCCTCACTAAGGCACGAGCGATCGCAATACGTTGCTTCTGTCCTCCTGATAGTTGGGCACCTCTTTCACCTATTGATGTGTCGTATCCCTGTTTAGAAAAAAAATCGATCAAGCGCAAGTCGGGCCTCGCTCTTTCAGGGTTCCGTAAATAATTATGAAAATCATTTTTTGGGTGAATGAAATATTTCTTTTACGAGCTTGAACATCCCAATAAACCGTAAAAGAAAACCCCAAAAATTTCGTTTGTTTTGGTAACAGCTGACAAACTATTTTATAAATCGTTGTTTTCAGTATTTGTTGTTTAAAAAATATAATTAAATATTTGGTTTTGGATCTAAATCAAATACCAAAATTTCAGGTTTGTAACTCATTTAGTCTACGAGCTGTGACATGCGGATGGACAGATAGACAGACGGACGGACAGACAGACAGACAGCAGAGTGACATTAATAGGGCTCCGTTTTTACCCTTTGGTTACGGAACCCTAAAAACCCTTGCCCACGATTTTGAAACGTGGTGGAATTAGGTAATGTGATATTGAAGTCCATGATGACAAGATGAAAAAATTTATGGAAGCAGCCAACATTGGAGAGATTGGTACCTATGTTACTTTGATAAATACATAATTTACAAACTTGGTTTGGGTTTAACACAACATTGAGCTGAAACGCTAGTCACTTTTCAATGCGGCTTTGGTTACGTGCAGGTAATGTGAAAACTACCGATGATTGAGAGAATCCCAATGTAGATTCCCAAGAAAGAGGATTATAATAAAAAGCAATAGGACTCACATTAGGTAAGTGCTTGATGAAACTGTGACAGTATGCTTGTTTTGAAGCCATGATGATTTCCTCATCTGTGCATTGTGGGTTGCTCATTCTGAAAATTATTATTTTATACAGTGGCTAGATTTAAAGCGAATTCCAGTTTCTAACTTGGATCAGGACTTCTCCTTTCATTGTATGATACAATTTGAGTTTTTCAAAATATATCCTAGAACTAACTAGGTACTTAGCCCCCAAATCGTATCTTATAATAAATTCCAATAAGTATACCTACCTACTAATTTATTGTTCATGAACATATTTTTTTAATGATATTCCTTCCTTTACCTACTTGTGCTATAAGACCTACCTACCTACCTGCCATATTTCATGATCCTAGGTCAACAGGAAGTACCCTATAGCTTTTCTTGATTGACACGACAGACGGACAGACAGACAGACAACAAAGTGATCTTACAAGGGTTCCGTTTTGAGGTACGGAACCCTAAAGACGAATTTGCGTGGATGTCACCTAGCCTTTAATATTTACCGAATATTCTCCTTGATAGTGCCAGCAAACAGCACCGGTTCCTGTCCAACAACAGCGACATGACTCCTGAAGTGATGCACATTGAGGTCCCTGAGGTCATACCCTGACGCGTTCACCGCTCCAACGTCAGGGTCATACATCCTCTGCAGCAGTTGCAGCACTGTGGACTTGCCGCTTCCACTAGCCCCTACTAGCGCTATTGTCTCATTGCGGCGTATCTTCAGGGAAAGGCCATTTAGGACCTGGATGGATCATTATTATAATAATGGTTATTAGGTACATTTTCGATATCATATTCATTACAATCTCTAAATAAGTAGGTAGTAGGGAGTAACTAGTCTTCCTCACTGACTCACTGACTAACTAACTTATCAAATGCCCAGCCCAAAATCTTGGAACCTATAGAAAGAAGACACAGAAGTTAAAGTTCTTGTTTAAAATCATTATCACAGAAACCTAGTTTATGAAGTCTTTTAATGACTCCGATATTTTCTTTAAAAACACTCATCGTTATTTGCATTATATTACTTATACTAGATGATGACCGACTTCATCCGCGTGGGTTTAAGTTTTTTTTAAATCCCGTAGGAACTCTTTGATTTTCCGGGATGAAAAGTTATCTATGTTATTTCCGGAATGCAAGCTACCTCTGTACCAAACATATAAATCGGTTAAACGGATGGGCCTTTAAGATCCCGTGGGAACTCTTTGATTTTTTCGGGATAAAAAGTATGTGATGTAAGCTAACTCAGTACCTTTCATCAAAACCGGTTAATCTGTTGGGCCGTAAAAAGTCAGCAGACAGACAGACAATTTATAATGTTAGTAGAGATATGGAAGTATGGATTATATTTTTACCTGAACATCTGGTCGAGCGGGATATCTGAAGTACACGTCTCTTAACTCCATATTCCCATCCAATACAGGCTTGCTGCCCTCTTCCGAAAGACTGTCAATAGTGGGCTTCCTGTCAATGACGGCAAATATCGCTCCCGCTGATGCCCGAGCGCTGGCCATCGCTTCGAGATGTGGAGCCGTTAGACCAACGTTTTGGGCACCTTGGAGCACACTGAAGAATACCTGGCAACAAATATTTCTTTCGTACGTCAAAAGGACAAAAGGAACCCTTATAGGATCACGTCAGGATCAGCACTTTGGCGGAAGCGAGTATTTGGGGTATGATAATACAGTTAAACCCGTAATTGCGAAAATAAAGCACCCGTATTTTTTTTTTACAAATTCAGCCGGAGCTGGCTGGCGAAACCAAAACCTGACGTTTTGTCCCGTAAAAATATATCCGCGTAGGCGAAATCGACTCAATATTGAGACTGTGAAGGCGGAATTACAAGTTAAATGTATGACATCTGTTAAGTTAACATGCAAAGATTTTTATACATTTATTTCAGAAAATGAAGAGCTTTTAAAAAAACTGTTTCTTCAAACAATAAGTACCTGTATTTAAAAAAAGTAGTAAGACACTGTATCCCGCAAAAAAAATCGAAATCCCGTATTTTTGAAGCTGGTAACCCGTAAATGAAGAACTGGGAGGTGGCAACCCTAAGTATAATGCACTTACAATCATGAGAACAGCGGGTGTATAGACCGGGTTTGGTTCGTGCCTGCTGTCCAGGATCAGGGCCACGCCGTACCAGAAGGCGAGCGCGTATGTGGCGTAGATGATTAGCCACATCACGCCGCTGCCTATCCCTGAGTACACCCCTTTCCGTATGCCCATTTTCTTCGCCGGATGTAAGCGTTTTTCGTATCTGTCAATAAATATAAAAAACGAGTAGTAATAACCAATAAAAACAGGCCAAGTGCGAGTCGGACTCGCACACAAAGGGTTCCGTACCATCGAACAAGATATAAGTATATCAAATAGGTATAGCGCCATCTATACCTATTTGATTCAGTAAATTAATTTTTTCGAAAAAAACATTTTTTTGTGATATAACCACAAATTCACGGTTTTCAGATTTTGTCCATTACTTGTATAAAAACAACCTATCTGCCAAATTTAATGATTCTAGATCAACGGGAAGTACCCTATAGGTTTTCTTGACAGACACGACATACGGACAGACGGACAGACAAACTACAAAGTGATCCTCTAAGGCTTCCGTTTTTCCTTTTGAGGTACGGAACCCCAAAAATCAAATAAATTTCGTGGATTCGAGGAACAGAATACCAGAAAGCTTTGAGGTCTTCTAGTACCTTTGTATCTCTTTCTCTTCACCGCCAAAGGCGACGACTGTCCGTATCGCTGACAGCACTTCCTCCGCAACAACCCCAGCGATGCTGTAAGCCTTCAACTCTTGAGTAGTCAGTGATGATTGCACCTGAAGAATTAAACAAACGTCATATTCGCATTAAGGTGCCCCCATGGTCAGCCGAAAGTAAATCAATACCGTCGATCAGCGTCGGTTCAAGCTTTCAAGCTTTGACTGATGATGAATACCGGTTGATAAAGCAGTCGATACATTTTTGATGAATAATTAATGTATCAGTGGCCGAATCACCAGCGATCGACTGTTCAAAACTCAGACAAAGAATCAAAATGGACTCGACATCAAAATAATAATACATTGTCAGAACAAGCTAAGTTTATGGAAAAGCTCTGTAGCTAAGTGATAAAGACATAAACAATTTTTTTTCTTTGTCATAGTTTAGCTTTTTTTGTTGGGCACAGTTGTTATCTGTGCCCAACAAGCCTCTGTGTTAGTAATTTATTACGAGTTTTTATTTAGTTAGTTTTCTGTTTTAATTTTAGTTTTGAAGATTAACTGCACATGTACTACGCAGTCGGTATGAAGGTTCTATAACCTAACCACGCCCAAACTGCATTATCTGTTGTAGTCCAAGTTCTGACCATCTGCCTTGAGCCTTAGAATTTATATACAAGTTTCACCTTTACGTCTAAGACCATACCTTTGCCACAATAGCAGTAGTAGCTATAATGATGGGTGCACACGACAGGATGACCAGCGTCAGCTCCCAGCCGTACGCAAACGATATGATCACAGCCGTCACGAAGGACATCACCAGATACACGAACATTGGCACTTTCTCGCCGATACCTTCGCGGTATTTCTCCACGTCACTGCAAAGAAGGAAGAACAGAACGACAATAAATCTTATGCTACCTACCTATAAATTTTTAACCCCCGACCCAAAAAGAGGGGTGTTATAAGTTTGACGTGTGTATCTGTGTATCTGTCTGTGGCATCGTAGCTCCTAAACTAATGAACCTATTTTAATTTGGTTTTTCTTGTTTGAAAGGTGGCTCGATTGAGTGTTCTTAGCTATAATCCAAGAAAATCCGGTTCACCCGTTTGAAAGTTATCAGCTCTTTTCTAGTTACTGTAACCTTCACTTGTCGGGGGTGTTATAAATTTTTAATTTACACTTGTATACCTCTACGCATCACTCTTTGATGCTTAGTTAGCTTAACTCTTGACAAGGCGTGTACAGACTAGATGTTATGAAATGGGCACTTACTCTGAAACCTTCGTCGCGAAATTCATAGATGTATTCAGGTCATACCACGTGATATCTTGACGTAGCACGGCTTCTAAGAATCTTTTTTTTACTCTATCAATCTGAAAATATAAGAAAAACATCATCTGAATATATAAAAACAAACGGTGACTGACTGACTGACTGACTGATCAATCAACGCACATCTCAAACAACTGAAATTTGGCATGGTGGCAGCTATAATGAATTTTCAAAAATCCTTTTCGAGCGGATGTCTCAAAAAGATTTTTTGAAAATTCAACCCCTAAGGGTGTGAAATAGTGGTTGGAATCAGCGTAGCCCGCGCGGACCAGTCGCAAGTATGAGATATTATATGATCAAATGAACTTGCAAAGTGAAGTTCGATCCATATTATATGAGTACGCTTCATTCGAAGATAATTATACCTATGAAGGATGTACCTTCAATATAAATATTGCTTCGTTCTTGTGGCTAGCTTATACGGCTGAAAGGATTATGAGATTTCGTTTAGTGTGAGGAAAACATCGTGAGGAAATCTGTGGAATAAGATCTCAAAGGGGTGTGAAGTCTGCCAATCCGTACTATGGACTATAGCCCAAACCCTTCTCATTCTGAGGAGTTCCATGCTCATTGTTGGCGATGGGTTGAGGATAGTGATGAACCAGATTATTATCACCGACAGTCTTCTGTACAGGGAGGTCGATGAAAGACTGACGCACGTGCTCCTAGAGTGCACAGAACGCCATTTGCGATCCCCAACCTCACTTCATGAAGTGCTCGACAATCTGGGCGGTCTGCTCGGCTTCTGGAACGAGCTTGGATGGCTGGCGTGAAGGCGTTGGCGGGAAGGGGCAAAGCACGCTCAACAGACGGAAACGTTTAAGTGTCGAAACCAGACCAGAGAGAAGAAGGAAAGAAAGAAAAAGAAACCACATCATGCTCACCTGTCTAAGCGCAGCGTAGTTGAACAAGTCCACACTGATCGCCGACACAATGAACTGCAGTACGGAGAACACGGTGCATCCTATGCCGAAAGCCTGCGAGTCCTCATACAACGCCCGACGGTTCTCTTCGCGGCTCGCGTTTGTACTGCACATAAAGAAAATACTTGTGAATTGTATAGATATTAGATATAGACTATCAGACCTGCTGGCAAGTTATGATCCAGCCTAAAATGGAGCATATTGACCTAGAATATGCCTATTCACTCTTGACTTGAAGGTTACCATATTAAAAGTGGAGGAGAAAACTGATGCCGGAAGGGCGTTCCATATCCTAGCGGTTCAAATTAGAAACGAGGAGACATATCGTTTCGTAAGTGGTCGCTGAGAGAGGCGAAGATGATGCCCGCGAACAATAGGATAAACTCCCATGGCTTTGCGAACCTGAACTGCATTGGACCTTTCTGTATTGCTCAGATAGACAGACAAACCAGTGATCATATAACGCTGTGATTGGTTTTTTTTTCAGACGTAAGGGGTCCTATAAATATATAAATAAGCTACAAAACTCACAGTATCCTGCCGCCGCCGAACCACTCGATTGTTAGGGTCGGTGTAGACGTGCCGTTCATCACCGTGCGGTCGATCAGCAGCGACGTGAACTCGCCGTAGATGATGACGCCCACCGGCACGAACAGCCCGCTGAGGGTGGCGAAGATGATGCCCGCGAACAACAGAATGAACTCCCATGGCTTTGCGAACCTGAACTGTATTGGGCCATTTTAGAAAAAATCCATAGATAATAAAAATACAAGTTGAAACTAGCTGTTAAGCCCGTAACTTCGCGTGGCTTTAGGTTTTAAAAATCCTGTGAGAAATCTTTGATTTACCGAGATGAAAAGCAGCCTATGTTCCATTCTCTAGGTCTAATAACCTATGCAAAAAATCACGTCGATCCATTGCTCCGTTGCGACGTGATTGAAGGACGAACTAATAAATAAACACACATACGCATTATTTTATTACATGGGTACTGGGCAGTGATGCGTAATTGTCATGTTCACTTTTTCACGGCTCAATAGCTGAACCGATCTTGATGAATGACACACAGATATGAGATAGCTCGCATCATGGAGCTATAGAAAGGATACTTTTATGTCTGAAAGAACTTAACGACACACGGACGAAGTCGGGGGCATTAGCTAGTTTATAAAAAAGTATTATAGTGCCCGGCAAACAACTTGGACCTGAAAGAAATTTGGCGTAGTGGGAGAAAGTTGGCGAATCCGGGAAGCGAAAGTCGACATATCAACCAATCGCGTGCACTCGCGCCGACTGATCAACCAATCGCGTGTACCCGCCATTCGCCAGCCAATCGCGTCAATGCTCAAGTTGTTTGCCGTGCACTGTATATTAGTTTTTTTGCATACTTACAAGCCTAAACCAAGAAACCGCTGGTGCTTGACTATTGGGATCCGATCTGGAAAAACAAAAAATCTTTTCGTAACTATCGTACCTATTACTTTTAAGCAACAGTTGATGAAGTGGCTTCTATATTATTTGGTGTAATTAAAGGTTGAAACAGAACGCACGACACCAACGCAGCCGAGGGTGACAACGTTGGTTCTAAAGGCTGAAACAAACTATAGGACGCGGTAGACGGACGCAGCTGACAGCCGCGACTAAATGCGCTCGGAGTTTGGACGTCCGAGCCGCAAGCCGCATCGCAGACATAGAAGTCTTTGTGCGAAGAAGCAAATGCCTGTGCAACATGCACCTGTCAGTCGCGGCTTATGGACTCGTCCCATAGTTCGTTTCACAAAACGCACTGCAATATTTGCTTTGGACTTCGTCTGCGATGGCGTTTGCTGGCGCGCGTGCTGTGCTTGTTTGGAGTGTTTTTTTTTTTGTTAAGAGTGGCTGGTTTTTGTGTTAGTTGGTGTTTTTTGGTGGTGGAACTGACTGGGAAGCGCTCTAAAGGGGCGCCGCGCGTATGTCGGCGGGCGCCGGCGCAGACGGAGTCCATACTTGTATAAATTCAATAACTTGAAAATATCACAAACTTGACATTGGCTAATCAGAGTAAAGCCAGATTTAAAGAAAAAAAAAAATTTTTTTGCTTTGCACCAATACAAGTATTTTTGAGAAAAACTTGACTAATAAATAAGTGGTTTTTGAAATGACCGATTCAATTCCTTCATTTATAAATTATTTGTATACGCGTATATGAATATATTTAGTAGTGCAATTCCCATCGCGCGTTGTGTTATGGCTAAATCATTCTATGATCGATATGGAAACTGGAAAGCGCAAGCTTGCGTCTAAGCTGATTCATACCGTTTGGATCGTTCCATATCCAAGGGAAAAGCTAAAAAAATATCCTCGGTCTGCTGCAGAAACCATTTCATTATTTAATACTGGATAGAAGCGGGTGTTACTCAGTGAAAGTTAACAATACGCAAGAAACAACAATTTGACTGGCTATAATAATCTGCAATAACCAATCAGCAAGCAATAGGCAATAGGCATGACATAACCACACCATCTCAGATAAAGTATAGTGATACTTCATGCCTTTGTGAAAAGATACGTAGGTAAAAATAAACAAAATCTGACAGAAAAAATTCGTTTCAACTTTATTTTGTTTACAGTAGAACCAAACAAGTGTAAATTAAAAATTTATAACACCCCCGACAAGTGAAGGTACAGTAACTAGAAAAGAGCTGATAACTTTCAAACGGCTGAACCGATTTTCTTGGATTATAGCAAAAACACTCTCGATCAGCCACCTTTCAAACAAAAACAAACTAAATTAAAATAGGTTCATTAGTTTAGGAGCTACGATGCCACAGACAGATACACAGATACACACGTCAAACTTATAACACCCCTCTTTTAAAATAAAAGATTATATCTATAAAGGGGGTTAAAAATGACAAATAGGTTCGCCCGACTGTTTAGTTAAGCGGATATTTTCGCGAACATTTTTTGACGACTACCCGTAAGCTCATCTTGTAAAGATAACCATCTAATAGGTAAGTAATGAAGACCTAGGTCACCTAGGTGTGGTGGTGCATATTGCTTGGTTTTCCTGGATATGTAGGTATCAAGTAGGTACTCCTGGATACGAAGCATAGGGCATTGATCTGCTTTTAATATATTATAAGCTAATCAATTTTGTTGTTCCTTGAATATCTAATTTATCATTATTTTCTAACTTAATTCGTTTGGAAGCTAAAACTATAATTCTTTCAGAGAATTTCGGAGGAGCTTAGGTTTCTAAATCACCATTCCTAAATCGTGCACGAAAGTCAAAACTGATCTAAATACATACTCGTAGATAGTGCCACGTCTTTCCCTGTGGAAGAGTACTTCATATTTAGTCCTGTCAGCTTAAATTAAAGCTCTACTTCCTAGGATAGCAATGCGATAATATTTTATAGTAGCCGCTACGTGACAGCACTGTTACAGAGAGATTTAAAAAAAAAATATTTTAATAGACTAGTGAAAAGAAAAGAGGACGACCATTAGAAAAGGTGGATGCATTGCGTGAAAGAGGATATGCGTATAAAAGGGGTAGATGATAAGTTGATGGATGACAGAAGAGAGTGGAAGAGGAAGACATGTTGTGCCGACCCCACGTAGCATGGGATAAGGGCTGGAAGAAGAAGAAGATTTTAATAGACTAGTGCTTGGTTGAAGACCTTGAGGATGCCTTGCGGTTTGCTGCTTTTTTTGACACCGACATTATGATGTCAAAAAACCACCCCCTGTGAACACACCCCCTGTGATTCAACCACCATTGACTTAAGGTATTTGAATTTCTAATACTTGGAATAATAGCAAACGGTTCTGCTATCCTCAGTAAATTTTACCGGCTTTAAGACAGTTTCATGATTGGACATATTTATATCTAAGATAATATTAAAAATTGTATTGGGGGTTTCTTTCTTGGCATTCTTCCAAGTAAAAACAGTCTTTTACGTGAGTTGCGGAACGTGCAACTTGTTCACTTAGCTGCCGTAGTTCTTTGGTTACGTAACTTTGTAGTATCATCATGACGATGGCTTAATCCATACTGATATTATAAATGCGAAAGTGTGTCTGTCTGTCTGTCTGCTATCTTTTCACGGCCCAACAGCTTATAAGCGATTCTGACGGGTACAGGGTTAGCTTATATCCCGGGGACGGACATAGGCTACTTTTTATCGTGGAAAATCGAAGAGTTTCCCCGGGATTCCCAAAAACCTATCCGCTTAACCGATTTTTATGTTTGGTACCGAGGTAGCTTGCGTCCCTGTAATTGACATAGGCAACTTTTTATCCCGGAAAATCAAACAGTTCCCACGGGATCTTAAAAAACCTAAATCCACGCGGACGAAGTCGCGGGCATCCTCTAGTTCACTATAAAGCTAGAAAAAAATTATCGGACGCGGCTGACCACCGCAACTTATACGTATCTGCAGGGCGATTCAGAACACTTCGATTCGGTAAGTTACCGAACGGATACCGAACGAACGAACGATAACTTACCGAATCGAAGTGTTCTGAATCGCCCAGCTGGACTATGTAAACTATCAGACGTAAGTCGCGGAAGTAACCTTCAGCGCAAGAAATATATCGCAGGCCACGTTCCATGTGGAGTGCTCTGAAGAGCTGTTTGATCGTATTCCACTCTCCTTTTTCTACAACCGCACCGCACGCCACCGCAAGCAATTTCACCCTCACCGACAACTCCACCTCTTTTGCTGGACGTTTCAGTCTTGAGTTAACAATTTACTCACGCTGTTTCCTCCTTGTAGGCTTTCTCTGCAAGATAAGCGGAGTGCTGAGCGAGCGAGCCGATCGTAAGCGAGTTCTGGCGAAAGCTCAGCGCCAACGCCGGCCGCTGATGGTCCCTACTGAACCTTTGAACGCTCCTCACGGACTCATTGCGTTTCATTCTTGGGTTAACCGCTCTGAAACCAAAAATATTACGTTATCACTGTGAGTTAATTCACTTACCTATTTTGGTCTCATCAGGATTATTTGTACAAATTATTCCTGATAAGAATTAGCTAAATATTTGCATGCTTTTGAAGTAGATTATGAAGGTCGCTACTTAGTTATAGTTTTGAACTCAACAACTGATATTCAGCAAATAAATAAATATTTTATTTCATTTCATTACAGTTCTAGTGGTTCGCGTGGTATCCCATAAATATAATTCTCGTATGATAGGTTTTACTATATGTTATTCATATATATATGTGGTTCCGTTTTTCCTTTTGAGGTACTGAACCCCAAAAACCGATAGACCTTGGGGCCTCTAGCTGCTAGAACATCGCACCGGAAACTTAGATATGTACCGGAAAGCGCAGCGTTGGAACTTGGAAGATCGTAATACTTACCATTTCAATACAGCCACACAGAATTTTAATATCTTTAGATAAAACATTAACATAATGTTCATTTGATTTTTATCTAAAAACAAAACGAATCACATACTTAATAATTTAATAAATAAATTAAACACGACAATTTTAACGCCACATTAACATATTTTGACATTGTTTCGACTTATTTACCTATGTATCCTTGACATTTCATTATTAATGTCATTTAACTATTTACTTAATAAGTAAACTTTTTTCTGAGTTCTAGTTCTTGCATGAGTATGCTTCTTAGGGTTCCGTACTCAGGGTAAATCCCGCTGTCGTCTCCCGCGTTAGCGCGCACTAGCTAGTTAGCGCAGGGGTTGTTCGGGTCCTTCTACGAGGAAGTAATGGCGCAGAAGGAGGCGGCGGAGCGCATGAGAGAAGATGATTTGAGGTCTCCGCGTCGTAGGAGGGTCGGACGTAGGCACCTACGACCGCCGCCTACCCCCTTGAGAAGAGCTGAGCGATGGACACGGGGAGCCTATCGCGCGAAAAAAAACCAGTCCTCGAGTCGGGAGGCGCATGTTGGTGTTCGTGGTGTGCCTCCGACGGTGTGTTTATATTGGTCCCCTGTGGAGAGTCCTTAGCCGGCGCCGCTGGCTAGGTTGCGCGAACGTGTTTGGCCCCGTAGCCTGGCCATCAGGCGATGGCCTCCGTGCCTCCCCGGGTGCTGTGGTATCCATGAGTATTTCCTCACGAGAAAAAAAGGGGTTGTTCGGGTGCGCGAGGCGTCCCCACCCCCTACCCCGTTTGCTATCTCAACATGTCGCGTGCTAAACTTACTCGTCAGCTGTATTGAGTCTATTAAACTAGATAGTGTTAACAGGGCTCTCTCCGTCACTCGTTTCATACAATCGTAGTTCCAATTTCATTTGAATATTAAGCAAGCAAAGTCCATGAAATTTTGCAGACATATTCTAGAAACTAATAACTGTGTCTGTGGTGTTTTAGATTTTTCAAAAAATATGTAGTTTTAAAATTACAGGGGCTCAAAGATTTGTATGAAATTTTTTAAGACCGCGTAACTTTGAAACCGAATATTTTAACAGAAATCTGGAAAACCACAGACATAGATATTAATTTCTAGAATATGTCTGCAAAATTTCATGGACTTTGGTTGCTTAATATTCAAATGAAATTGGAACTACGATTGTATCAAACGAGTGACGTAGAGAGCCCTCTTAAGAGCAGTGCAAGTTAAGAAAGACTACTTAGCATACCTGTTGTCAATTTTAATAATTGAGATGACCTTTCCCATGCAAAAATAACTCTAAAGAACTGTTTAAGTAAGGATACATTTACAAGAGTACGAGAGAATCGATTGATACAAAACTCGCATCACTGCATTGCGACGCAGTGCAGCAAAGTGGGTTCTGGTAGGTCCTACTGTCATCACACTAATATTATAAAAGCGAAAGTTTGTATGTGTGTGTGTGTGTGTGTGTGTGTGTGTGTGTGTGTGTGTGTGTGTGTGTGTGTGTGTGTGTGTGTGTGTGTGTGTGTGTGTATGTTTGTTACTCCTTCACGCAAAAACTACTGGACGGATTTGGCTGAAATTTGGAATGGAGATAGATAATATCCTGGATTAGCACATAGGCTACTTTTTATCCCGGAAAATCAAAGAGTTCCCACGGGATTTCGAAAAACCTAAATCCACGCGGGCGAAGTCGCGGGCATCGGCTAGTGTTGACTAAAGTGCAGTAGCAATAGGGCAATACCAAATACTTCCTTGGTTAGTACCTACCACAGTTGAACGCAGCGTTAGCACAGAATAATACAAGTGTAAATTAATTTCTAACACCCCCGACAAGTGAAGGTTACAGTAACTAGAAAAGAGCTGATAACTTTCAAACGTCTGTACCGATAAGAACACTCTCGATCAAGCCACCTTTCAAACAAAAGAAACTAAATTAAAATCGGTTCATTCGTTTTTAAGCGCTATGATGCCATAGACAGATACACAGATACACAGACACACAGATACATAGATACACAGATACACACGTCAAACTTATAACACCCCTCTTTTTGGGTAGGGGGTTAAAAACTAGAAAAGAGCTGATAACTTTCAAACGGCTGAACCGATTTTCTTCGATTAGCTAACACTCTCGATCAAGCCACCTTTCAAACAAAAAAACTAAATTAAAATCGGTTCATTAGTTTAGGAGCTACGATGCCACAGACAGATACACAGATACACACGTCAAACTTATAACATCCCTCTTTTTGGGTCGGGGGTTAAAAATCGGTCACCGTCATCGACGGACGTGGGCGGACCGCCTAAGAGGTAGAAGACTGACGAAGCGATTCTTTTGAAGAGTAGGTACAAATGACTTCAAAAGAAGTAAAAAGTGAAGTGTGCATCGCTTAGGCGTTAGAAGTGGGACATTATAATAGAAAGCTTGGAGCCTAGGGAGGCTAGATTTACCATTATGAACAGACTATTGAGGACTAGCTGACGCCTGCGACTTCGTCCGCGTGGATTTAGGTTTTTCAATATCCCGTTGGAACTCTTTGATATTCCGGGATATAAAGTAGCTTATGTGTTAATCCAGGGCATAATCTATCTTCATTCCGAATTTCAGCCAAATCCGTTATGTAGTTTTTGCGTGAAACAGTAACAAACATACACACATACATACACACAAACTTTCGCCTTTATAATATTGTAGTGTGAAGTGTGAATGAGATGTTATTGATACTAGCCGGCACCCTAACGTGCTCTCCGTAGCACCGTAAGGGCGAAATTCGGACCTCCAAATTCGGTTACCCATCCAGTTACCAACTTCGGTCACCGTTTCTTATCAATCGCATTCGATTGATATGCGTTGTCACAACTACTCGTAGATACCACACGTTCCACAATCGGAAAGTTACGCCGGCTAATATAAAAAACGTTGACCTAAATTAGTAACTGGATGGGTAACCGACCATAACCGACACTTAACACCCATATTCTGAATTTAGACTTTTATTATCTCCGTGCCTCGAAAATCTCATTAAACTGACCATTGATCTCTTCTTGGTGGTCCAAATCCAATGTGGAATGGCATATTATTGTAAATTGAGTATGTACTTGAAAAGAGCAACCGCCGAGTTTCTTGCTGGTTCTTCTCGGTAGGAACGGCGTTCCGAACCAGTGGTAGATTTTTTGACGATTTAAAAGCCACTTGTAAAAGTTTAATTGAATAAAAACATTTTGAATTTGAATTTGATTTTGAATTTGAATACCAATAATATAGCTTATATAATATATACCCTACAGGCAAGCCTTGGGTATGTCTATATATTTAGGTATAGGTAGGTACCAAGGCTTTGTCGGAAAACACGTGACGTCACAATGTTGTATAATTACAAAATCGACAAGAATAGGTACCTATGTACCTACTAGCAACTCTGAGGCTGCCGTCTGCACGTGCTTATAAATTGATTACCAAAGAAATAAAACGTGACGAATTTCGAAATGAACTTTTAATTTTACTCAAGTTTTAGGTTAAAAACTTCCAGATTTACTTTTTTAACCCCCGACCCAAAAAGAAGGGTGTTATAATTTGGACGTGCGTATCTGTGTGTCTGTGTATCTGTTTGTGGCATCGTAGCTCCTAAGCTAATGAACCGATTTTAATTTAGTTTTTTGTTGTTTAAAAGTTGACTTGATCGAGAGTGTTCTTAGCTATAATCGAAGAAAATGGGTTCAGCCGTTTGAAAGTTATCAGCTCTTTTCTAGTTACTGTAACCTTCACTTGTCGGGGGTGTTATAAATTTTTAATTTACACTTGTTGTTTGGCTGAAGTGAATTTGAAGTGAGATTCGTTAGATAGGTAGGAACTACAGGTGATAAGTACCTACTTATTAGAAATGATTACACTCGTTGAAATTAATCCATATTTATACTTATTATAAATAAACTATGTAGTTGATACCCGCGAACTCTACGTGGATTTAGGTTTTTGGAAATTCAGTGGAAACTGATTTTCCGGGGTAAAAATAGCCTATGCCACTCTATAGGTCTCTATCTTTCATCCCTCTGATGGCCATAGGTTACTTTTAGCCCGGAAAATACACATTAACTTCATCACCTAGTAGTTAGTCACCATCATGATGAACCCATCGCCGGCTCACTACTGAGAACTGGTCTCCTCTCAGAATGAGAAGGGTTCAAGCCATAGAAGTGACTAGTTAGTACATCAGTACGTGTATTACGTTGAAAAAGCCCGTTACGTCACAGGAAACGAAAAACTTACATAACACAATAACGTCAATGAAAATTCCGCACCTGCCTACTATGCGTTACAATTAAGAAGTAAGATACAGCGCCGAAGAAATAGTGATCAAATTCGCTCGCCCCATATAATAATAGCAAAGACACTGGCAGAAACATTTGGCTTGTTACAATATGATTATAACAAGTCCTATGCACTTTTGGCTGGCCCTTGATCTAAATTAATTTTGTTAACCGAAAATAAAACTGTCTACCGTCTGGCGATCTCATAATAATATCTAAGCAGTTTGTATAAAGAACTTGTTACAGTTAAAAAATATTAACTGGTTATCAGAAGGCAGTACACGGACCTAAGGTACCTACTTATATGCCGTTCCGTAGCCATGCTAGTTGCTAAAAAAAACCGGCCAAGTGCGAGTCAGACTCGCGCACTGAGGGTTCCGTACTCGGGTATTTAATCAACATTTTGCATGATAAATCAAAAACTATTATACATAAAAATAAATAAAAATCTGTTTTAGAATTTACAAGTAAATCCCTTTCATATTATACCCCACTTGGTATAGTCATCTTATTTAATAAATTTAAACACATTTTAATTTTTTTTTAAGATGTAACCGTAAATTCACGGTTTTCGGATTTATTCCCTTACTTGTGCTATAACCTACCTACCTGCCAAAATTCATGATTCTAGATCAACGGGAAGTCCCCTATAGGTTTTCTTGACAGACACGACGGACAGACAGACAGACAGACACCAAAGTGATCCTATAAGGGTTCCGTTTTTCCTTTTGAGGTACGGAACCCTAAAAACTGACATACCCCTTCCAGCCCGCTTCCATCTTAGACTGCAGCATCACTTACCATCAGGTGAGATTGCAGTCAAGGGCTAACTTGTATCTGAATAAAAATTAAAGAACTCGCTGGAAATACTTTGTTTTATATCATGTATTGTAATCTATACTAATATTATAAAGAGGAAACCTTTGTATTTTTGTATGTTTGTATTGAATAGGCTCAAAAACTACTGGACCGATTTCAAAATTTCTTTTACCATTACTTAGAGGGATTCTTCCGAATCCGTATAGGCTATATTTTATCCCGGAAAATAGAAAAATAAATGTCCACCCGTGCGAAGCCGGGGCGGGTCGCTAGTATTATAATAAGGTGAAATTGTTAGTGATGTGATTTTGTGGTCTGGTACTTACTTACGATGAATAGATAAAACTCAAGCTTTTTTTACAAAACTGGAATACTTAGTGCCTTTGACTGATAAGGATTCTATCCATGAGTGGCATTTCTATTTTCTATACTTCAAATATTTACCGAGTCAGCACAAGTACCTAGTAGAAGTCATATGTACGCGTAGACGGATAAACACTTATCTTTACTAAATTGTAGATAATTGTACTTCTTAAAATGTATGTTTATTTGTTTTTCGCACAAGCATTAAATCAATCTTTTTTAGGGTTCCGTACCAAAAAAGGAAAAACGGAACCCTTATAGGATCACTTTGTTGTCTGTCTGTCTGCCGCAAATTGCTCGCGATCAGCGTACTTAATAGCTTAGTAAACAGTAGGGGATTTAACTGGGTATAGCATATTATAGTACAGTGGGGCCAATAAAAATCGTGAAATAAAAAAATTTCAAAAGAAAAATAAAACCGTCTTCAAAAACCACAAACACTAAAAATTAAAAATAATAATTTTTGTTTAGCTACACGTGTAATGTAGGTATGAAATCGGGATATTGCTAACTAGAGGATGCCCGCGACTTCGTCTGCGTGGATTTAGGTTTTCAAAGATCCCGTAGGAACTGTCTGATTTTTCGGGATAAAAAGTTGCCTATGTCAATTACAGGAATGCAAGCTACCTCGGTACCAAATTTCATACAAATCGGTTAAGCGGATGGGTTTTTGGGAATCCCATCGGAACTCTTTGATTTTCCGGGATAAAAAATAGCCTATGTCCGTTCCCGGGATATAAGCTAACCCTGTACAAAATTTTGCCAGAATCGGGCGGGCCATGAAAGGTAGCAGACACACTTTCGCATTTATACTCGTAATATTAGTATTGATTTTGTTTTATTATGCTCGCTCGAATTCTTACATTTAAGTACATTACACGTGTAGCTAAACAAAAATGATTTTTAAATTTTTACTGTTTGTGGTTTTTGAAGTCAGTTTTATTTTTCTTTAGAATTTTTTTTATAGGAGTCGTAGTTCGCTCCTCAGCAATACGGAATTCGACATAGGGAGAGAGACAAATAAATCATTTCGGTAAAGGGTCTCATTTTGATCATGATCATTCTGCCTATTCCATCATCCAAGATGGAGGAATAATTCGATCATAAATTATTTAAGTAAGCACTTTATGCCTTGGCGCCGACCGTCTCGTCGCGACGTCTATACTGTGTCTATGCCATGCCGATGTTGGCGCCCTGTGGGTACAACAGGCTTAGGTTTATGACCTCGTAACCCCGTGAACCTTATGGATATGTAATAATTGCAGGCATTTGATCTATCCATACTAATATTATTAATGCGAAAGCTTGTCTGTCTGTCTGCCTGCTACGTTTTCACGGCCCAACCGCTGAACCGATTTTAATTGGGTTAGCTTACATCCCAACGAAGGACATAGGGTAATTTTTAACCCGGAAAATCAAAGAGTTCCCACGGGATTCTTAAAATCCCATCCGTTTAAGAGATTTATTGGAAAGGTACAGAGGTAGCTTGCATCCCGGAAATTAACATAGGCTACTCTTTTCCTGGAAAATCATAAAGTTCCCACGGGATTTTAAAAAAACCACCGCAAAGCCGCGGCCATCCTCTAGTTATGGATATGTAATACATAATTGCAGTCTTTTGACCTATTCGTAATCAATCAAAAGCTTAGAAATCGATTTCCAATATGTTTCTGAACTATTAATTCCGTTTCCGATACTTAGGTTGTAACTTGTACCTAATACACATAATAAGGACTAGTTTTAGATATTTGTGAAAATTTTTGGACTAGTACTTAAACTTACCGTACGAGTACACAAGGTACTGTACTCGGGTATTTTTTTCGACATTTCGCCCGATAAATCAAAAACTATTATGCATAAAAATAAATAAAAAACTGTTTTAGAATGTACAGGTAAACCCCTTAATACCCCACTACCCCATGATACCCCACTTGGTATAAGTTATCTTACTTTGAAAATTTATTTATTTGTGAAAAATTTTGAACTAGTTAGTATTTAAAACAGTTTCGACAAGTTAAAAATTAAAGTGAACCCGTTTGAACTTTGAATTTATTTCTGAAAATCTGAACTTTGTTTTACGTAGCTTTACATTTACTCAATTCTATGCATCGATGATTCTATGTAAGTACATAATATGTAATGAGTAGGAATGTTTTAAAATGAAATAAAATTAAGTTTGCGCTTGACCGAACCAATGGAATCAGGAGTATTTTTAACTTGAAACTCAAAACTTTGTTTCTGATGAAAGTAAATAGCAGCGATGCGCGAGGTCCGAAAACCCGTCGTAGCTACGTAGATCGTAGAGACAAGCGTAGCTTATGGCTACGTAAAGTCTGTATAACGCCATGATAACTTAACTCAAACAAAAACATTTCATGTGAAAAATAAGGGTCAGTTCCTGTCAAAAAGTTTCGGCCATTAAAACACCCCTCTTTTTGGGTCGGGGGTTAAGGCAAATGGTTATTGGCATTGGATTGTGTTAACAGGGCTCTCTCCGTCAATCGTTTCCACTCGTTTCATACAATCGTAGTTCCAATTTCATTTGAATATTAAGCAAGCAAAGTCCATGAAATTTTGCAGACATATTTTAGAAACTAATATCTGTGTCTGTGGTGTTTTAGATTTTTCTAAAAATATGCAGTTTTAAAATTACAGGGGCTCCAAGATTTGTATGAAAATTTTAAGACCGCGTAACTTTGAAACCGAATATTTTAACAGAAATCTGGAAAACCACAGGCATAGATATTAGTTTCTAGAATATGTCTGCAAAATTTCATGGACTTAGGTTGCTTAATATTCAAATGAAATTGGAACTACGATTGTATGAAACGAGTGCAAACGAGTGACGGAGAGAGCCCTCTTAAGGTAGTAAATTAAATAATAACCCTAAGTTTTTGATAACGATCTGGTTTCACTCTGTATTACATAATCCATTATCTACTTATTTATGTAAAAGTCATAAGAAATTACAAGAAATCTTTCTCTGGCATACAAATCTTACGATCTTATATTTACGTAGGTATCCATAGCTGCTATTATGCAGTATTATGAATGTGAAAAACATTAATCCATTGTTGGAGTTCAGCCAATCGTTTTCATAGGCTGTGCGACAAGTACCTCCAAACCAGAGTCAGGGTTAGAGAATGTGGCACCATGCAGCATGCTCTTATTTTGTTAACCCCCCAACCCAAAACTAGGGGTGTTATAAGTTTGACGTGTGTTTATCTGTGTATCTATCTGTGGCATCGTAGCTCCTAAACTAATGAACCGATTTTACTTTAGTTTTCTTTTTGTTTGAAAGGTGGCTTGATAGAGATTGTTCTTAGCTTTATAGCTAAATTGTGATTGATTGTAAAGTGCGGCCCATCTTTTAAATATACCTAACTTACTTATGTAACTTTCCAGTTAAGTAAGTAGGTAACTAAATAAGTATTAGGTGGAGACTCGTTTTATAATTTAACTAAGTATTAATAAAATATATTCACAAAAACTCTTTTAATTGGGTATGTTATTAGTTCATATAAGAAACTGAAAGAGTTTAAGTTTGCGAGCGAGTCTGACTCGCACTTGGACGGATTTTTAACCCCCGGCCCAAAAAGAGGGGTGTTATAAGTTTGACATGTGTAACTGTGTATGATCTGTCTGTGGCACCGTAGCTCCTAAACTAATAAACCGATTTTAATTTAGTTTTTTTCGTTTGAAAGGTGGCTTGATCGAAAGTGTTCTTAGCTATAATACAAGAAAATCCGTTCAGCCGTTTCAAAGTTATATCAGTTCTTTTCTAGTTACTGTAACCTTCACTTGTCGGGGGTGTTATAAATTTTTAACTTACACTTGTTATTGATGCTAAATACCTAGGTAAGTACCTACCTACTTAAATATTTTTTGAAAACTCACCTATTATTCGGTAAAAATTATTATCCTGAAAACACCGGCTGTTAGAGAGCTCCCAAAGTAGATCTAAAATTACTTCCTTCATAAGGACACTGGGTATTTGATTACGTGATGATCGCGAAAATGAGGGAAAACGCGCGAAGTGGGGAAACCGCCGGGCGCGGGACGTCAGCTCTGCTTACCAGCTGGCAGCATACTGGGGTGTTTTTGGCAAAACATAGACTTATCTAGTAGACCATAACTCTTTATAGCTAGCTAGACTTCTCGTATCAAGAAGACATAGAATTCGTTTGAGTAAAAATTTACCTCTTTTCCATTTTTTAAGTAGGAAAGTTATAAAAGAGCGGCATAAATCAATATAAAGCTTCGATGAATTTACTAGTAAGTTGGGAGTCTCATAACATGTATTTCCATTGGTAATTATTCCTATCAACAAAAGAATTTGCGAGGTTTACTTTTACTCCCTAAAGCCTTCCCTGGGGTAGTGCTCTTATAAGTGGGAGGCCCCGGGTTCGATTCCCGGCAGGAGTTTGAAATTTTATAATTCCTGGTCTTGTCGGAGGCTTCGGCCGTGGCTAGTTACCACCCTACCGACAAAATCCAAGCCGCCTAGATGCCGTGTAGACACCAAAGGGGTATGGGTTTAATAAAGCTGACAAACCCTTTCTAAGCTAGCCCGCCGCCATCTTAGACTGCATCATCACTTACCACCAAGTGAGATTGCAGTCAAGGGCTAACTTGTATCTGAATAAAAACATCTAGAGGATAAAAGTCTCTCATCTTTTACTACAGTGGTGTTTCGCTGTACTATTAGTCCATCGTCGATATGCGATGCAGTTCTTGGTGATCCATTTTTATGGTTCCTTTCACGAAGGGTGCCAACAGGAGCCTATTACTATGCCTCCACTGACCGTTTGTCTGTGTGTGCGGGCTGTATCTCATAAACCGTAATAGTTCCAGTACCCTTCCAGCATCAGTTTTCCCTTCCTCCTATAATATGGGTACCTTCAAGTCAAGAGTGAATAGGCAACTTCTAGGCAAGCGCGCTCCATCTTAGGCTGCATCATCACTTGCTGGCAGGTCTGATTGCAGCCAAGCGCTAGTCTATAAAGGTAATTTTTTTTAAAAAGTTGAAATTTTCATAGAATATTCCTTCGTATGCGCAGGCTGTAAAGGGAAACTTAACTTTTTAGTGAATAAAACAAGCAATTATTTTCCCAAAAAAATTATATATTTTAGTGTCAAATAAGCCAGATGGATACCACGCTTTGACAGTTTATTAAAAAAACCGTTTTTACGCTTTGACAAAATCAGATACGTATTGCGAGAACTTATTAAAATACAATATTTTCATCAAATTACACTTTAGGCGGCCTGTCCATCGGAGCTGAGCGACTGTGCTTCGACTAATCAGACTATCAATAACCAGATTGGTCTGCTGAACGAGTCTCCAATTCGCTTCAGTGGACTAGTAACCTAAGGCTAAGATCTTTAGAGCGCACTTGAGACACTTAAAACGAGATAGAGTTATACCGCTGGCATAAATCTGTCTCGTTTTAACTGAAACTTAAGTCTAAGCAAAGTCAAAGTTTAGCTTAGCTTTATAGATTTCAACCTAAATCTCCCCCAATGAGTAAAGTAAGTTTGATACAATTTTGAATGTGTCTTCCAAAACACTTTTTAGACTAACTTATTTAATGACCTTGAAATCTAATTGATGGTGTCTTGCAAGAAGCCATCGTAAGTAGGTAAAATAATGATAATCACTAAAATTATTCTATAAAAATAACATTTCTAGTTATATTAAATTCACATTCACGTCAAATTACAAATTATAGATACATAAGTTTAGTGCTACGTTTAACATTATTAATTATATTATATACTTTGAAACGAGCAATTCTTGTATAGTAGGTATGCAGAGTGTTTGATTAATCATACAGGGTGTAGGTACCAGAACGCTAGCAAAAACGAAGACAGGTGATAGTACTAAGATAAGTACTGATGATAACTGATGGGCATCACCAAAAAACACATTTTTTTAAAAATCCTGTAGGTATTCTTTATAAGTTCGCAATATGTTGCAAATAAAACATCTGACTGACGCTAGCGGTCAACGAACGTTCCGTAAATGGGCCGATGCCACGTAGGAGGGATTGACCCGAATTTTGCACGCTGTACATTGCGGTTTTGAAAAATACTAAATCACTAAAACTATAATATAAGGCAAAATATGATTATTTATTATTATTGGCTTGGGATTTTTGCTAACGTTCTGGTTATACCTGTATATAATTTGTTTCTCGCAAACGGTTCTAAAGATTTGGATGCAATTTTGTATTAGGACAATGGTTTACATTCCTAGTTTATGTACATAGGTGCGATCCCTGAGTTCATACGAGAAGTCCGGGATAAAACCAATCAAATTGAAAGATGCTGACCGAAGTTGGCTCCTGCCCAGGTACTTACTTATTAAGTGACATTATATTACATAGGCATTATGCATAAATCGTTAGGCTTCAAATGTATAATAACAGAATGTATAAGCAACAAATTATACAATGTATATGATTTGATATACCTAGTTTTTTTAAAGATTCAAATACCTAAACTTGTAAGTTTATTTCAATATAAAGCATTTCATTTTATTTACCTACTGATGTTGAAAGTTATACAGGGTGTTTAGTAATTAGTATATAATGACGACACGTACCCATGCTACTAAGATCTGATAAACACAATGCTAAATTAAAATGACGAAATAAAATTATAAAAATTTCCATACAAAATTTTAATTTTTTTATGACCAAGTTTTCATGGCCCTAATGTGCCCTAACTCACTGAGATCGTTGGCCACGGTCTGTCTAAAGATGGCCAACGATCTCAGTGAGTTAGTTCACGTTAGGGTCATGAAAACTTTGACATAATTTTTTTTTAAATTTTGAATGGAAATTTTTATAATTTTATTTCGTCATTATACTTCAGCATTGTGTTTATCAGATTAAAGTAGCATGGGTACGTGTCGTCATTATATACTAATTACCAAACACCTTGTATAATATGCAATATTGTGCTCAAACTTTTAACACACCTAAGTGCAAAATTATGATTAATTTTTAATCTTTTTATACCTAAACGCACTTCGTTCCTTATTAGTAAGAAAGAGTGGATTTATGTTAGACCGTGCACTTTGAGTAATTCATGCTAAACCGCATATTGAGGACCAAAACACAGTTTTTTAATCGTATTTTGTATACCATATAATTTGTGAGCACTTTATAGCGTAATGAAGAGCCTACGCATACATTCAAGTACATATATCTAAACAACTAGATCTTTATTGCACTAAAGTTCGATTTTTAGGGGTCCGTACCTCAAAAGGAACCCTTATAAGATCACTTCGTTGTCTGTCTGTCAATTTGTCGACGAAATAACTAATTTACTAAATCACATATAGATGGAGCAGTCTGATATTAACTTGCAGTGTTCTACATAAGAGTTAGGTAATCTTGTACGATGGTACGGAACCCTTCGGGTGCGAATTCGACTCGCACTTTTATACTCGTACGTTTCTTATGTTTGAATTATAACCAAGTCAGTAAATTTACGAGCGAAGCGAGCTCTGTGATCACATTATGCAGCCATCCGTGTCCTTTCAGGGTCCAGGCTCTGATATCCAGATATCAGAATCAGATCAATACCTATCTTTTCTCTTGTTTCGAATTAGTAACTGACCTATTATTATAAATCAGGCTTAGTATCCCAAAATTATATAACAAATCTTACGACATCTACGACCACACGCATCTTATTACAAGAGAATATTTATACTCATCTAATAATTGAGAAAAAGTTCGTAGATTTAGTTATTTACAAAAGTTATGAAGGTGCTAAAATACAAACTAAACAAAGTTTTGTATGTCTTTATTCCTGTCTATCTTTACAACAGCAAATCTATGTCTTACCCAAAATTATACAAAAAATTTGATCACTTAAAAAAAAATCCTCTGTCTTACTCTCAAAGATCTTTAAAGGCGAAGACGTACTAAACTTTATTATTGACTCGAATAGGCGCCATTGGTGCTAATTCGGTTGTATACAATAGATTTCTTCTATGTTTTTGTCTAAAACTTGTGCTACTATTTTCGCAAAGATCCGTGAAGGAAAGGGTATCACTAATTTTAAACCTCTTTAGTTTAACGATTTGTGTACACCGAATCAGCATTAATAGCTATGTAAATGATTTTTAAATTGACGTAAAATAAATTATATAAAATAAACAACCTATAATAATAATTATATTTCATTGTAATATTATAATATAGTCTATGTGAATTCTTATTTGCATTTCTTTGTGTAAAACAACACCAAAAATTAAAAAATGTGTAGTCAATGTATATTTTAAAAATATCATTGCCTTATATACCTATAGTGAACGTTGATTTTCTCCTATATACCTAATATTATTATTACATTCACAGCGTTGTTACATAACGAAAATAACATAACTGTCAAAAATTATATAACATTATAACAAGTCTACAAATGCGCATCACTATGTGATGTAAATTACATAACACTGGTGAACATTTTAACAATGTTATATAACCATGTAACACGAACTAGCAAATGAATTTATAATGTAGACTCAATATGTTTAAGAACTTAAATTGCATTCCAATCAATATGTTCTGTACATTTCAGGAAAAATTTGTGCAATTTAAGATATTTCTACTTAACACTTTTCTTTTATTACTAAACAGCAAGATACTTGTGATATTCAAGACAAAGAAATATTTACAATAGAATAGTAACATAATATGAAGGCCCATTAACGTTGCTACCATTATAATATTTATAAAATGTGAATTTAAAGTACCGTAAAGACCGATTCACACCAATTGCGTACACGTGACACGTGCGTAAACCCCTAACACACCGGGTTACGCATACGTCCACGCTTTACGCAAGCGGTGTGCCATGTTTCATACTGTTCCATACATTACAACGCAATGGTAGCGCTACGTCTACGCTTACGCAGCCTGTGTGAACGAGCTATAAACCTTCATAGGGCGCCGCTGGATTCAGGCGGCGCATGGTGGTGAGAGAAAATCCCTACAAGAGACCCGTGCTCAGTAGTGGACGTCTACCAGTTGATAATGATGAGGATGATACTTCCATGGTAAGATAAATGTTAAACGCGTCCACATCAGTATCTTATTTTGATGCAACACATTTTCGCCGCACATTTGGTTTTACTACATAAAGACGTCCACACTGACGAAAACTGTTGCTTTTTAACACAACAATTTTCCCGAAACGACTCAATTTTTTTTAGTGTGGATGCGGCTTAGCGTGAAACTACGATATTTTTATGGTACAATCTGTACCGTTATTCGTACCGTGCGGAATAACACGGTACGATATATTTTATCGAAAATTACGAATACCAATGAAACTACAGCTAGGTATTAAACACTTATTACAAGTAGCATGTACTTTGCAAGTATATAAAAAAAAACCAAGATCGTAGCGCATCCTTAGAAAGTGTTATAGAGTGCAGATTCAATCTAAAAATTTTTTTTTCTTGTGACCATAAATCTAAAGTGAATCTACCCTACTATTCTTTCTCGATCCTTATTTCTTTCCGCTCCTTACGATTCCCGATCAAAATATCGAGGCGTTCTCGATAAGTTTTACAGTGGTAAGGGATAAGAGTGGGGGTAGCGTTTTCAGTAGAAAAACAGTAGTCTTTCCTGAGCAGTGCCGGAGAGCAGACGCCAGCCGCGCTTGATGTTTAGGTACTGGATAACTGCGCGCACGCAGATTAGAATGCCTGAAAAAATTACATTTATCAATTAAATAAAACACTTGATTCTGATCTCGATTTTTTTTATTAATCAGATCAAGTTAGCCCTTGACTGCAATTTCACTTGGTAGTAAGTGATGAAACAGTCTAAGATGGAAGCGGGCTAACCTGGAAGGGGTATGGCAGTTTTCATTAAACCCATACTCTTTTGGTCGCTAAATCGCTTGGCGGTACGGCTTTGCCAGTAAGGTGGTAACTAGCCAGCGTCTAAGCCTCCCACCAGACCAGACCAGAGAAATTATAAAATTTTAACCCTTGCCGGGAAACGAACCCGGGACTTCCCGTAGTTCATTCGTAGTTTATTGATCCTGGGCTTACAAGTAAAGCTCTACTAGTTAGAATCCAAGACAACGTACCTAAATTAAACTTTTTTTTTGAAAAACCATCCTACGTGCCGGTTCGTTCCTGGGTTTCCGCACAAAACCCCGATGAAGTACCTCTGTTGAAATTTTGGGAGTTATCCCAAAAAATGTATCCGCAAACTATATAATGAACTATATTATGAAAATAAAAACTAGAGCAAAAGTCCTTACCAAACGCCATTATGAGCCACCACAGCCACGAGTTCTCGTGCGAAGCGAGCTCGGTGGAATGCTTGACGATGAGCGTCCACTTGGCCAGCGACAGGCCGAAGCCGGCCAGCGCGCCGTAGCGACTGGCGACCGTGTGGCAGAAGCACATGAGCAGCAGGAACCCGATTCATATAACTGAAGTCCTTACCAAACGCCATTATGAGCCACCACAGCCACGAGTTCTCGTGCGAAGCGAGCTCGGTGGAATGCTTGACGATGAGCGTCCACTTGGCCAGCGACAGGCCGAAGCCGGCCAGCGCGCCGTAGCGACTGGCGACCGTGTGGCAGAAGCACATGAGCAGCAGGAACCCGATTCATATAACTGAAGTCCTTACCAAACGCCATTATGAGCCACCACAGCCACGAGTTCTCGTGCGAAGCGAGCTCGGTGGAATGCTTGACGATGAGCGTCCACTTGGCCAGCGACAGGCCGAAGCCGGCCAGCGCGCCGTAGCGACTGGCGACCGTGTGGCAGAAGCACATGAGCAGCAGGAACCCGATTCATATAACTGAAGTCCTTACCAAACGCCATTATGAGCCACCACAGCCACGAGTTCTCGTGCGAAGCGAGCTCGGTGGAATGCTTGACGATGAGCGTCCACTTGGCCAGCGACAGGCCGAAGCCGGCCAGCGCGCCGTAGCGACTGGCGACCGTGTGGCAGAAGCACATGAGCAGCAGGAACCCGATTCATATAACTGAAGTCCTTACCAAACGCCATTATGAGCCACCACAGCCACGAGTTCTCGTGCGAAGCGAGCTCGGTGGAATGCTTGACGATGAGCGTCCACTTGGCCAGCGACAGGCCGAAGCCGGCCAGCGCGCCGTAGCGACTGGCGACCGTGTGGCAGAAGCACATGAGCAGCAGGAACCCGATTCATATAACTGAAGTCCTTACCAAACGCCATTATGAGCCACCACAGCCACGAGTTCTCGTGCGAAGCGAGCTCGGTGGAATGCTTGACGATGAGCGTCCACTTGGCCAGCGACAGGCCGAAGCCGGCCAGCGCGCCGTAGCGACTGGCGACCGTGTGGCAGAAGCACATGAGCAGCAGGAACCCGATCCAGTTGAACAGGAATGCCACTGGTGGGAAAATAAATAAATACAGTGTAAACTCCATGTAACGTCACTCGATTTAACGACAAACCTCCCTAAAGCGTCGAAATCACACAGCTTTGGTTGGTTTAGTTTGTTTTTAACCCCCGACCCAAAAAGAGGGGTGTTATAAGTTTGACGTGTGTATCTGTGTATCTGTCTGTGGCATCGTAGCGCCTAAACGAATGAACCGATTTTAATTTAGTTTATTTTTGTTTGAAAGGTGGCTTGATCGAGAGTGTTCTTAGCTATGATCCAAGAAAATCGGTTCAGCCGTTTGAAAGTTATCAGCTATTTTCTAGTTACTGTAACCTTCACTTGTCGGGGGTGTTATAAATTAATTTACACTTGCCCATACAATGATACACTCTATATAGCATTACACTCACTTTTGTTAGCGATTTAACCTTTGCCTAGAGTTGAATTTAAAAAAAAAAGAAAAAGACATTGGGGAGATGGGAAAATGGCGGCAAGAAAAGAGGTTGATATTGATTCGAAGCAGAAAAGATTGGGATTTATTAATATGTTTTCAAGAAGTTAGTAATTTAGAATTAAAGTTAAAGTTTATCATGCATTATATGGCGATGGAATAAAGTCAGTTCTTATGAGTTGAGGATATATTTATTACTTTCAATAACGACAACAATAAGAACTCGTTCACACAGGCTGCGTAAGCGTTGCGTATGGTGCGCGCTACGTCTACCAGCGATGTAATGTATGGAACTGTATGAAACATGGCATACCGCTTGCGTGGCGTGCGTAATGCATGCAATTAAATGTGTCTCGTTTTAACTGAAACTTAAATCTGAGCAAAGTCAAAGTACAATCTATAGATCTCGTCATTAGTCTAACTTCGATAGCGCGCGATTAGGCTGTAGTATTAGATTGTGTTAAAATCCCACTTCTGATATTGCAAATAAAATCAGAATATCTCATCTGTTTGTTTTAGAATAACAATTTATTACATCAAAGAGATCTAAACAATTTATCTATGTACAAGTCTAGGACATTTATGACAAAAATAGTTCTTGTGTGTCTACGTTTGTGAATTACTTCCTAAGGTTTCTGGCACATATCCAAGATAACGAGATTCATCAGGCTATTATATATTATACCTGATGCAAGCGACATAGTTAAGTGGCATCTATACTAATAAATAAAATTGGAGTGTCTGTCTGTAATTTCGAAATAACTACCTCATATTAAGCTCATATGGTTATTTGAACGATACTATAACTGAATCACACGTTTTTAAAATTTTTGTCTGTCTGTCTGTTTGAAAAGGCTAATCTTCGGAACGGCTGAACCGATTTTGACGGGATTTTCACAGACATGTAGAGAATTGACCAGGGAGTAACATAGGCTACTTTTTTAACCAACTCTCAAAAAGGGAGTTGTGTTTTTCTACCTATGTACACCGAAATCTCCGAGATTTCTGAACCGATTTGCGTCATTTCTTTTTTAATCGAAAGAGGAATTTTGTGACATTGTTTCATAAAAAATTTGGATTCCAACTCCGCAATCCTGATGCTGCAGGGGATCTGACCAATCCACGCGGGCGAAGCTGCGGGCATCAGCTAGTGATAAAATAAATCCTATTGATTCAAAGCTTCATAACGGACCTTAGGGGTGGTGTCTTCAAAACCGGCCAAGTGCGAGTCAGACTCGCGCACCGAGGGTTCTGCACTCAGGTATTTTTCCGACATTTTACACGATAAACCAAAAACTATTAAGCGTAAAAATAAATAATAATCTGTTTTAGATTGTACAAGTAAAACCCTTTCATATGATACACAACTTGGTATAGTTAACTATCTTATGTTGAAAATTGAAAAGTTCCGTTTGTCCTTTTGAGGTACGGAACCCTAAAAACTGCAAAGTTATATCTGAAGGGAGAGAATCTGTGATTGGTGGTTTGCTTACCGAAAAATGATGTAAGGAACATGATGTCTGTGCCAAGCAAACTGTTCTCAGGGTCAAGCTGCTCTGCTGTACCCTCCGTTGGCTCCACGGTGACAAATGCGGCGATCGTTGGATGGTTTGGTGGAGGCATCTATTTAAAAGTTATCTTTTATTCTAGTTCCGACAATGTCAGTAAAATCTTCACAGGGTTACATAAAAATCTTTTCTTGTTCAGTTTAAGAGGGGTCTCTCCGTCACTTGCTCCATACAAAAGTAGTTCCAATTTCATTTGGATATTAAGCAACCAAAGTCCATGAAATTTTGCAAGACAATATGTCTTGCAAAATTTCATGGACTTTGGTGCAGGTTTCATGGAAAGCCTATGGTTTTCCAGATTTCTGTTAAAATATTCGGTTTCAAAGTTACGCGGTCTTAAAAATTCAAATACAAATCTTTGAGCCCCTGTAATTTTAAAACTACATATTTTTAGAAAAAAATCTAAAACACCACAGGCACAGATATTAGTTTCTAGAATACGTCTGCAAAATTTCATGGACTTTGGTTGCTTAATATTCAAATGAAATTGGAACTACGATTGTATGGAGTAAGTGACGGAGAGAGCTCTGTTATGAAATTAGTCAAAATAATGAGTTTGACATGAGTTACTTGCAAATTAGTTGATACTATAACTAATTTCTCAAACTGGACCCTTTTAAGTAAAGATTTTTATATAAACCTGTGAGGATGATATGATGTGCCATTGGCGCAATTAAAGTGCCATAAGCCTACTTTTATTTTATTTTATTGAAAAGGCACACAAAACAGGTTGTAACTAAAAATGGTCCAATCATAAAAACAAAAGATCCTAATCTAAGTGACAACCCCTAATAGGTGTTACACAGCAATACTATAACTAAATAAATATACACATTACACAAGATATACACAGAATTTTTCAAATGAAGGCTTAATAGAAATTTACAGTAATATTTACAATATAAAATGGTTTACTACATGATTTTAAGTATTTAAATGACAAATATGCATAGAAGTTAAATCTTATATATATACAAACAGTATTTAAAAAATAAAAATGAAAGAAGAATGTTAGGAAGATGAAAAAAGTTGATGAATTTCTTTTTTAAATACTTATATTAATATTATTGGTGAAAATGTCAATATTATGGTTTATTGTGAAAAGTATTAGTTTACAAATTGCGAAAAACCAAATCAAATTTGAATTTCGCGGGCAGACCCGTCTCATGCACCTTAAGGATAATATTACGGTAACTTTAATATTAAGGAAAATTTATCATATTCTTGGTTCCGTTTACGTAACGTTCGTTGACCTCTAGCGTCAGTCAGATGTTTTATTTGCAATATATTGCGAACTTTTAAAAAGAACAGGATTTTTAATTTTTTCCTCGCTTTTTTGAGGTACCTTATCAGTGGTAATCATCAGTACTATCACTTGTCTTAGGTTTTGCTGGTGTTCTGGTTACACCTTGTTACCACTTGATCTTGATGAAGATGCATGCCAAGATTTCCATCCCCTTTCAAAACATAATGGCCAACTCTCAGGCCATAATGTTTTGAAAGGTGTCGGAACTCTGCCAATCGACATTAGTACAGTATAGACTGCGGCTAAATCCTTCCCATTCTGAGGAGAGTCTTGCTCAGTAACTACTACCGTACACTATCTGATGATGGGTTTAATGATGATGATTATTTATGACTATAAGTATATATTTATGTATTAAGGTATATATGTTTTTGTAAGTCTATTTTAATATATAAATATTTGTAAGTATATATTATAACATAATATCTACTATATTTTTTTTTTCATGATTACTGTCTATCTTTGCTGTACCTATTCTACTCCATTTACAACCTCTCGCACTGCCAAGGGTCACTGGTAGAGATCTCTTATAGAGATAAGTGCTTCCCTATCCACTTTTTCTTTCTTTCTCTTTATTGTTACAACTTTCTGGTACAAATAAATAAATAAATAAATAAATAAAATGATATTGAAGGTAAGTGAAATATCTAACTGGCTGTCCTTCCCCTTCCATCTGCTTCTCCCGCTGCACCTCCTCATATGTGGGGAGTTTAGAGTTGGCTGCCACATCATATGGCGGTGGTGCTGAGAAGTCTGCTTGGGGCGGCGGGATGTCGTGGATGTTGTCTAGAACGGATATTCTGTGTTACTAATTAATTAATCACATAGCCATCACAAATTACTATCTTATCCATACTAATATTATAAATGAAAGTGTGTAGACACATCTTTAGTCTATCTGTTAGAGTTTGTCTAACCTTTTACCTTTTTTTTGACCTTTTTATTGCTCAGCTGTTTAACTGATTTTGATGAAATTTGGTACAGAGATAGCAGGATTCTTAAAAACTTAATTTGATAAAGATATGGGCGTCATCTATATTTTATATATTAGTAACAGCTGATGACTGGACTGCTGTTTTAAATTTTCCCTAGGACTAAGATATTTTCCAGTATGAAAAGTACCCTATGTCAAGGACATCAGGATGCAAACTATCTCTGTGCCATTTTGCGTCAAGATAAAGCTGTGACAGAAAGAGAAATACTATTTCAAATCACTATACATATTATAAATGCGAAACTCTTGTATCTGTTCGTTTATTGACTTGTCTTTCAAACAAAGCAATGAATCAACATAATTTTTTTGCATGGATATAGTTAAAATCACAGAGAGTGATATGGGCTACTTTTATCCTGGAAAATTAAAGAACCCACAGGATTTAAAAACCTAAATCCATGTGAACTAAGTCATGGCATTAGGACATATATTTTAATATGAGTATTAAGTATATAAGAAAGTGAGCCTTCCCCACACAAAATTTGCAAAATAATTAAGTTTCAGAGTTTGTTGACATGACTAGGTGGCAAATCATAATATTATTGCCTCAGATTATTATCAGATAAGAAGTAGGTAGGTAACTGTTTTATAAACATTGAAGATAGTGTTGTAACTTATAACTTACAAACATTTTATTGGCAGAGTTATGAATCACAGTTTTCAGCTATGATGACGCGACGGGTAAATTATTATAGCAAACAATAAATTAATGTAAGCTTACTTATGTCAATAAAAGGTGGAGGCAAGTTGCTATCCATTGAGGAAGGCAGAATCACCCTTAGGTGCGCCGTAGGGCACAAATTCTCAACCCGAGTCTGGCTCTAAAAAATTAGAAATCACTTTCACACATCTAGATCGACTGAGCAATTACATAAATAAACAATAAAAACAATAGCCAGTCACATACCATTTTTCTTGCTGCACTGTACCACTGTATTGTTTATCAGGCGATTACTTTTAAACACGGTTATTACACCAAATTCTATGCACTATAGAGTGAATTAGCGTTAGCGCACATATTCAAGGTCCTTGTAAGCTTTAATATATATTTTATCAAACTAGAAACTGCAAAATTGCAAGCGTAATCCAAAATCCTGCGAGCCCAAACAGCACAGAACAGAACACAGAATATAAACCAAAGAGTATGTAAACACTTAATAAACTACAAATTTATATTTAGTAAAAACCATAAAAACGGACTTCGTCTGTGGTGGCGTTTGCTGGCGCGCGTGTTGTGACTTTTTGGAGTGTTTTTTTTTTGTTAAAACTGACTGGAAAGCGCTCTAAGGGGGTGCCGTGCGTATGTCGGCGAGCGCCGGCGCAGACGGGGTCCATACTTGTATCAGATTAGCTAACTTGTTACAAATAACTACAAACTTGACATTGGCTAATCATTGTAAAAGCCAGACGAGAGAGAAAAAAAAAAAAAAACCATAAAAACAGGCAGTGAATTATTTTACTCTATGGCCTACCCATATACTCTGTGGCCGAATTGTGAACCACAGAGTACATTTTAACATTTAGTATGAACTGTCAACTGGTGTGAACTAAAAGTGAACTAAAAGATGAATGTGATGAAGATTATAGAAGTGCCTGAAATTAATTAAATGATTAATAAATAAATAACAAAATTACACTACGAAAATAACTATTAAATGATGAAGACGGCGTTGATGGTGGCTGAAAAGCCATCTTTGGCGCAAAATCTCGCTACTATACTAAGTAACGGCAAATGCAACACCAACAAAGGTTCGTGCCCTGAATCACAGCCTGAATCTCTATTTTTAAACGTATCTTTTAGTGGATAAATGTAAAATTGTGTGTTCAAATTGTCTTTTTTAGCTTCTAACGCAGCTTGTGCGGTGCACGAATGGAATGGCACGTTTAAAAATGAGCCGGTACGGTTTAAAATGACATCGGTATGCGGCCATGTGATGAGTCTAGATTTCACCGGAAAATACAACAACTGGGATAAAGTAGACCCGGTAGAACTATTCAGCTGTCCTACAGAGAAGAAGGAAGCCATGCCGCGCTTAAGAATACCAGCTTTTTTAGCCCAGGAGTCAAAGGGCTGTGATTATCTTATTCTGTGGTTGGATTGTGATAAGGAAGGTGAAAACATCTGTTTTGAGGTAACATTACAATAATAAATTAGTGTATTATTTCAGCAGAGAGTACTTATTACTGTGTTGATGCACATATAGCCAATAATCTAAAAATATTGCTAGGCATTCTGTCACAAACCATCTTTAGAATACCATTCTGAGATGCCTGGAGTTTCTCCCAGAAAGAAGTCACTCTTTTCTTCATTAATACATAAAGATCAGACACTCTCGATCATAGATCATAGTGTCACACACTGTGAGTGAGTTTTTATTTCCAGGTAATGTCATGTGTTCAACATTCTATGAAAGGCGACGTCCTGTCCCCCTTAGTGACGTATCGCGCACGTTTCTCATCCATTACGGAGAAAGATATTAAGGCAGCCATGTTGAATCTCGTTAGACCTAATGAAAACGAGTCTCGCAGTGTGGACGCAAGGCAGGAACTTGATCTACGCATTGGTTGTGCTTTTACTCGATTCCAGACTAAATACTTTCAGGGTGAGTTTTTTTACCCGACTATGGCAAAGCCATAAGAAATGGTTATGATTTTAGCAGTCTATGTATGTATACCATATGTACATATGTATGTAGGTAGGTTTGTATTTATGTGTAATTTTACAAAAAACGTTGTTAAATATCAATCGATTGCGATTGTTACGCAACTTTGACCCAAGTCGGTAACTGGATGGGTGACCGACCTTTGGAGGTCCGTATTTGGTATTTTCGTTTCCTCCATGCCTCGGAGAGCACGTTAAGCCGTAGGTCCTAGTTATTATCACTTACATCTGAAAATAACTGAAAAAACCTAAAAATGGAAAATTTCATTCTCTTAGTGAGTTGTATGCAGAAGTATCTGGGAACCCACAGCATTATTATCCCAAGAGAACTGCCATTATGTGATTAATGGAAAGGAGTCACAACCCTCAGCAATAAAGGAATACGATTAAGAAAGACCTAATACGGTTCATGAGATAAAGCCTGCTGAGAGACAGACGAAGGGACAGACAGCATAGGCTTAGTAACAAAGTCTTGGCACCCTTCCCTAAAAGCTTCACCATAAAAAAAAAAACAAACTTTATTCCAGGTAGATATGGTGATCTGGATGCGTCCCTGATTTCCTACGGCCCTTGCCAGACCCCAACACTAGGCTTCTGCGTCCAACGTCATGATGAAATACAAACCTTTAAGCCAGAGACATACTGGGTATTGCGAGTCACTGCATCCACTTCCGAAGGCCGAGAGTTGCCGCTCGAATGGAAGAGGGTTAGAAGTTTCGAGAAGGACATTGCTAATATGTTTCTAGCTGGTATTAAGGAAATTAAGGAGGCCTTGTAAGTAACCGTTCAGTTCAGTTTAACAACTAATATCATGATGAAATTAAATATCGGCGAATAGTGTATTCTTAGAGTTAAGTTCTCATGTGAATGACTTTTCTATGTCTTTATGAGAATAAATATCTTTAAACCTAAACCTAAATATCTAGCAAATAGAATGGAGAAAGAAAAGTTCATGACCCAAAAGTAGCTCTTTTAGTACACTGTCAAACGGACGGACCCCAAACGGGGCCCGTCTCACGATTTGACAAAAACACGATTCGTCATGAAGGATGGATGTTTACATTGTATACGGAATCGTGTTTTTTCACAATTCGTCAAAATATCCGAATCGATGTTCACATTCGTGATTTACGGCGTGTCCGTCATTTTTCACGATAACTGATGCGTGTGACCACTGGCATTTAAGAAGCATTGACGCCGAAAAAAAAATGTGGATTCCTCAAACATCCTCGTGTGAATAAACACTTTGAGCAAATACTTCCTATTGCTTGTTTTTTATAATATAATATGATTGGCTGTGATTTTGACAGGGTGGTGTCGATTCAAGCGAAGGAAAAAGTAAAACCGAGGCCAGCTGCTCTAAACACTGTGGAACTGATGCGCGTGGCCAGCGCTGGTTTGGGCATGGGACCTCATCATGCTATGCAGGTAATTGGATTATAGGTATACTGTGTCACTGAGGTGGCTCGTGAGGTAAACCACAGGTTCCTGCAGTAGTGGAGCATTGCGGGAGGGTTTTTAGGGTTCCGTACTTCAAAAGGAAAAACAGACCCCTTATTGGATCACTTTGTTGTCTGTCTGTCTGTCTGTCTGTCTGACTGTCCGTCCGTGCGCCGTCGGCCCGTCGTGTCTGTCAAGAAAACCTATAGGGTACTTCCCGTTGATCTAGAATCATGAAATTTGGCAACTAGGTAGTTTTTATAGCACAAGTAAAGGAATAAATCCGAAACTGTGAATTTGTGGTCACATCATTTAAAAAAAGTCTGTTTTAGGTAAAGCCCTTTCATTTATTATGATACCCCACTTGGTATAGTTATCATACTTTGAAAATTGAACACCCTATTAATTGTTCATGATTTTTTTTTGTGATGTAACCACAAATTCACTGTTTCCGGAATTTTTCCCTTCATTTGCATAGCACAAATGAAAGCAAAAAGAAAAGGCCAAATTTCATGATTCAAGGTCAACAGGAAGTATCCTATAGGTTTTTTGACCGACAGACAGACAACAAAGTGAACCTATAGGGGTTCCTTTTTTCCTTTTGAGGTGCGGAACCCTAAAACATGCCTTTTCAAACATAAAGTCGGTTTTAACTTTGTCTCCAGATTGCTGAGCGTCTTTACATACAGGGCTACATTTCCTATCCCCGAACTGAAACTACGAGTTATTCTGAGAACACTGATCTCATGTGAGTTTCCTTATTTCTGTTTTACAATTTTATAATTTTCATTAAGCTAAACAGAACTAAAATCCTACTACTACCCGCGAACTGCCTATAGAAACCGATAGATATTACTATATCTAAAATTTAAAATAAAATTTGGTCTCTGTCGCTACGTATATTTTAATAATATACTTATATTAATATTTATGAACTCCGAATCTTCTCCTCTTTCATTTTGACATCCCACCCTATACAATAACAACAAAAAAAAACACCCACTTTTTTGGATATAACATCTGTCCAGTTATTTTTTTTTCGTTTAAAATGCATGTTTACACATTTCGTAGGTTTATTTTACTCATTATGCACAAAATATTATTTTATTAACGTTTTTTTTCTGAACTGGAACCATGAGTAGAACACTACTTTTGTTAAGCTGGTATCATTATTATTTTCAAAATGGCCACCATGTAAATTTAAAAAAA